>NC_073351.2:31220000-31302500 GCF_027580225.2 Misgurnus anguillicaudatus | reverse complement strand
TAGAAGCATAATACTTTGATTTTAAATGCATGTGCAGAATCTCCAAATTACGTTCTTTCAGGTTTTTCATGTCATTTTGAAAATATGTCAGTGTTGATGTTTTCTGACCGTTGCGGTAATGAGATTTTAAAGACTAATTTTTAAAATTATGTTACAAAAAGTGTTAAATGATAAGTAAAAGTTTTTAAATTAATGTTCCCATTTACTCCAGACTTTGTTTTTCAATGTCTGGTGGGAAAAAAAGTAAATTTAAGCAATTTTTACATTTTCATGCTTGACATTTTTAAAACCAAGTTTTCGTGAGAATCACCCGTGTACTCACAAATTACCGTGGGATAGTCACAGAATTTTTGCTCATTTTTCCGTGGCATTCTCACGGATTGGTTACTAAACTGTTTTATCCTATTTTCCTACCATTTTCGCTTCGGTTTAGGGTTAGATTTACATGAAATGACATCCTTACCCAAACCCAACTCTAACCCCAATGCCAGGTGACAATTGTTTAAAGTTTAGAAAATATAAAAGAATAAATCAGAAAAAATAGTATAAACCAATAGTTAAAGTGACATACTAACGCAAACACCAAATCTGGCCCTGAACCGAAGCGAGAATGGTTTGAAAGTAGGAAAAAGCAGTTGAGTAACCAATCCGTGAGAATGCCACGGAAAAAAAGACAGTCCGTAGCAGGGCCATGGAAAAATGTGGAGATCCGTGAGAATGCCACGAAAAATGAGCAAAAAATTCTGTGACTATCCCATGGAACTTCGTGAGATCAGGTTGCATATTATAGTGGGTAAAATAAGTATTTGACACATTAGCATTTTTATCAGTAAGGTGATTTCTAAGTGGGCTACTGACACAAAATGTAGCCATCAAGCCAAATATTGAATTCATACAAAGAAATCAGAACATTTAAGTATACAAGTTGAGTCATAATAAATAAAGTGAAATGACACAGGGAATAAGTATTGAGCACACTTTATTTAATACTTCAGCAATGGAGTCTTGAGGTTCATCCACACAAATGGACTTTAAATCTTGAAGGTTCCTTTTATGAACTTTGATCTTCAGTTCTCTCCATAGATTTTCTATAGGATGTAGGTCAGGTGATTGACTGGGCCATTCAAGCAACTTGATTTTCTTTCTTTGAAACCACTTCATTGTTTCCTTGGACTTGTGTTTGGGATCATTGTCTTGCTGAAATGTCCAGCCTATTTTCATTTTCAGCTTTCTGGTAGATGGCAGCAGTACATTTATCCTGCCTTTAATAATATGAAGTCTTTCCCGTGTCCCTCCTGGGAAATGAGAATTCTTTATAGGCCATCAATTAGAACTAAAGCAGCTGATATCAATTAGTACTGATAGGGGGCAGGGTTTCTCTCTCAATACCGACAGATTTCAGGTGATCTCCTGGCTTTCTATGCCATTTTGAACCTTGTTCTCTTCATGTGTTCAATACTTATTCCCTGTGTCATTTCAGTTTATTTATTATGACTCAACTTGTATACTTAAATGTTCTGATTTCTTTGAATGAATTCAATATTTGGCTTGATGGCTACATTTGGTGGAATTTTTGTGTCAATAGCCACAACTGGTATATTGTAGTGCAATAATAAATATTTTAATTTAGCTTTTTCCAATAAAAATATCTAAACATAATTTCAGATTTACCAGAGAACAAGAACACGAAACTCGTTTTAAGGGAATACATCTTAAATGAAGTCTTTATTTTACCCAGGATAAAACATTTCTTGCTCAAAGCATAAAGTAACCTTGCTCATTTTATTAGATATGAAAACAATTTGCCAAGACCACAACTGGGACTCATGACTATAAAACACAAGTTTGACTTGAACGACACTTTTATTTTTTTTATTTTTATATTTCATGAGTTCGCATTAACAAGTAATCATTAGGGAATGAGATAAAGCGATGAAAAACATCCACAGGTTGAGAATCAGGAACACCATAACAGTTTTTTCCAGACTTGCAGTTTGTGGCGGCACATTCGCGACACGCATATCCGGATATATGCTTAAATGCAACTTAAATGAGGCTCAGAGGAGCGTGTCAACTGATGACGTGAGTGTTTAAATACAGAACCTGTCATGTGATACAGAGGTAGTGATTAACGGCATGTGCAAACATCTATTTGTGGTGGTCAATTTTAATTTTGTGGCGGCCTGAGAAATAAATTAATGTATGGGAACGTACAATGACGCTCTCACTTGTATGATGTCACAGCAGTACAAATATAACGATACGCCTATAATCCCTCCCACTCAAAAGTGTTACTAAAGTCGATGGAAAAGCTAACCAAGCCAATGTGAGGTAAGCTGAACTGACCTGACACAAAACCAAATTGTGGGGTACTATGCAATAAAAAAGAGCTAATAGACACCTCTTCGTTCTGATTGGTTGGACCACATGACCATGATCCTCCCTAACATAATTAAATAAACTTTATTACAAATATAATTAAGCAATATCACATAAAAATATGAATTCAAGTTAACATGCACTGATTTTCCTGGTTCTGTTTGTTTGCTTAAAGAAACCAAAAGGATTTGTTTTTACACACTGGATCTTGGTTTTGGTCTCAACCCTCTTTGCTCTTGACACTCTTTGGTCTTGACTTGATTTCAGTTTAAGTCATCTTGACTACAAAACTACTACGTAGCTATATCCTTTGAAAATGATTCTTGTTACAGTATATGTCCCTCAAATTGTGAATGATATACTATTGCTATATAAAATGATGCTTATGGTTTCACATATTGATTGTGAAAGAGTCCTCTGCCTGAGCAAAAAGATCAGCTCTGATCATTAAAACACGCCAAAGCTTTTATACAGCCCTCTGTCGATGAATGCTTTCATCTTTGTGCCACTCTGCGACTCTTGTCTGGTCCCACACGTACTGTTTAAAACAAACTGAAGGACAGACATCACACACACTTCTGACGTCTCTTTCAAGTATGTATGAGAACCCGGCGTTCACTCTCGATGTAGGCACAACGGGTGTGTGTTACTCACAATAAGTGCCGTGTGGTTCTTGGTGCGGACCGCTTTGTGAAGCGATGTGATGCCATCTTGGGTCCTGAAGTCCAGGTGAGCTCCTCCATTCTTCAGAACCTTGATCAGCTCCGCACAACCTTCCAGCTGGGCCGCCATTGTCAGCGGACATTCTGTAACACGGAGAGAAAAAACAAACACGTCTTTCGAGACAAGTCGATTGTATTTGTATAGCGCTTATCACAATACATACTGTTTTTCAAAGCAGCTTAATGGAAATATCATGTCTTAAAGCCCTCAGTAAACAAGCCAAAGGCATCAATGGAATGGAAAATAAATCTGTTAGATGCATTTAGATTCTGAGTTTTGTTGTATGATTTCTTTCTAAATTGTATGGCTTCAGGAGATATGAAATATTGTGCATAGTACAAATGGATTGTGATGCAGTGTCAAAAAATGGTTATCATTCACTGCTTTGACCAAAATAATATTACAGCGTTCTGTTTTGCAATAAACCTTCGTCTTGGCATTGTGTGTTGTACGCATTTGTGAAGCTGCTTTACAGAATGCTGTCTTGCAGTGTTGCCATGTCCACATCTTTTGGTGTGCTTGTGCGAACAAGTTTTTGGTGTTATTGAAGTTATTAAAGTGGGGAGGTGCCGGCCCCAATACTTTTACCTTTGAGATGGGATTTTTCTTGTTCATCAAATTATTCGTGCAAGATCTGGCAACACTAGTAAGCAAACGTTTGTGCCGCTGTCATTTTTTTTGCACCGCAAAGAAGACTTTTTCCCCTTATAGGCATTTATTTTTTCAGAAGAGAGACCTGTCATGTCCATGATGCAGGTTTAAATACTTTATTAACAACTAGTTGTTCAGTTCGGTTCTGTACACACTATGCAGAGTTTCTGTAAATATGGTTATCACTATTGTCACTGCATTTTGCAGGATTTAAAGGATTAGTCCAAAAAAACAATCCATATAATTTACTCACCACCATGTCATCCAAAATGTTGTCTTTCTTTGTTCAGTTGAGAAGAAATTATGTTTTTTGAGGAAAATCCAGGATTTTTCTAATTTTAATGAACTTTAATGGATGCCAACACTTAACAGTTTTTTCAACAGAGTTTCAAAGGACTCTAAACAATCCCAAACGAGGAATAAGGGTCTTGTCTAGTGAAACGATTTTCATTTTTGGCAAGAAAAATAAAAAATATGCACTTTTAAACCACAACTTCTCGTCTATCTCTGGTCCTGTGATGCACGAGCGCGACCTCACGTAATACGTCATCACGTCAAGAGGTCACAGATGATGTATGCGAAACTACGCCCCAGTGTTTACAAGTGCGTTGAAAGAGGACCGTTCCGACGTTGTTGTATGTTGAATGATACTAATTAATGTCTTTGTGTCAGTTTATTGTTTAAAATGGTCCGCAAATGTGCGTTTCATATTTGTAACATGTGACCTTTCTATGTCACTACGCAATGACGTGAGGTCACGCCGGCGCATCACAGGACCGGAGATAGATGAGAAGTTGTGGTTTAAAAGTGCATTTTTTTATTTTTCTTGCCAAAAATGACAATAGTTTCGCTAGATAAGACCCTTATGCCTCGTTTGGGATCGTTTAGAGTCCTTTGAAACTGCAATTTTAAACTGCATTAAAACTGTTAGGTGTTGGGGTCCATTAAAGTCCATTAAAATGAGAAAAATCCTGGAAAGTTTTTCTTTCTTCTTGACTGAACAAAGAAAGACATCAACATTTTGAAAGACATGGTGGATTTTTTCATCTGGATTTTTTTAAGAAAATGGACTAATCCTTTAATTTGGTTGTAGAATGTGGTTGTCACTCCCGTAAATTACTGAAGTGTGTGTGTACAGAACAGGATTAAGCACTAAAGGGTGAAGTGACAACCTAATGTATATGCAGTGTGTATGAGGCCTATATTCTCTCCATTCTTGTGTAAGGAAACTCACATTTTCTAAAACACTTATTTTTGCATTCCAAACAGAAAAATGGGTTTCAGATAACAAGTTGAGTAATATAATGGTGGGCTTTTATACTGCATAGTACCCCACGGTTTAGTTTGGGTCAGCTTACTTTTGTGAGCTTTTCCACTGGGTGCAGTACGTAGTACCAGATATGTTTTTTAGTACCACTATGTTCCAAGCGACCCAAACTGATACAAAAACGTTACGCAAAAACACTGTAGATCACTGATTGGTCTGAGAGAATCGTCTCTACCAGCGTCATCGCTATAATGTAATATATTAGCTTTACCTTCAAGCTAGCTTGCGCTGTTTCGAGTAAATCTGTTGTCATCTGTGCTTTGCTGTAAGTTCCCAAACTCCGTTTTAGCGATGAAAAACATCCACAGGTTGGCACATTGGAAACGCGCATGTCTGCATATATGATTAAATGCAACTTAGATGAGGCTCAGTGGAGCGCGTCGACTCATGCCACAGGGGTTTGTACAGAAACTGTCATGTGAGATGTTAGTGATAAACGCGAAACATCTTTTTGTGGTTTTCAATTTTAACTGGACTGAGAAATAAATGAATGTATGGAAATGTCCCTCACTTGTATGATGTCACAGCAGTAGGCAGCTCAAATACAACGACACACCTATAATCCCTCCCACTCCAAAGTGTTACTAAACTTGATGGAAAAGCTAACCAAGCCAAAGTGAGGTGAGCTGACCCGACCTGACCCAAACCGTGGGGTACTATGCAATGGAAAAGCGCCATAATAGTAATCTAATAATTGATCTATTCCTTTAAGGTCAAGAATGTGTGGATAACAGTTCAATTGTTAGGATCCTATCTCTAGACTGCCCCTATACTAAATGGAGGGCCTAGAGGTCATTGTTTCCCTATCTCTAACAATTACATACAAACACAAACTTTTTCATTTCTGTCCATTACCGTGTGCAGAGGTCAATGCGTACCGATTCCAAACAAATGCATGAATAAATCTGAATGAGATAAGCATCGAAGGTGATCTTGTCTTCTCAGCGTGCATAATTACAGCCATTTTAAGTGCAAAATAATTTAAGACATGCTTTTTCCGGCGTTAATAATGGCGCAAATACCAGTTATAACAAACACGCAAACATTAGGAAATCGCATTGCGTGAATCATTTAAATATTCTCCTCTCAAAAATGTTGAGTCTGAAAGCGAAACTACTAGAAATGCATATGCAATAAGGTCGCAAAAATAACTAGACCACACATTTTCAGCGCTAATTATCCACTGCGCGTCTTTAGTAAATCCCGACAGTTTTTATTTACCGCCAAAATTATGGTTTGCGCCGGCCCCCAATATAAGCAGATTTACATTTTTTTTGCAGGATGAAACCTCAAGTTATTACAAACCCTTGTAAATGTTTTTGTTCTGCTGAACACAAAGGAAGATATCTGTAATCAAGCAGGATGTAGGAGCACCACAATTGACTTCCATAGTAGGACATTAAAATACTATGGAAGTCAATGGTGCTCCAAAAGTGTTTAGTTACAAACATTGCTTTAAAATATCTTCCTCTGTGTTCAGCAGAATAAATAAATTTAAACAGGTTGAGGGGGAGTAAATGATGACAGGACTTGCATTTTTGGTTGAGCTATTCCCTTATTTCACAAACCTTATTAGCACTTTCACAAACCTTATTAGGGTGCGGCTCATAAATATTCATTACATGGCATTATAATTCTTCCTTGCCTTGCAATATTGTTTCCCCGTTTTGAGGAAAAAACTAAAAAAACATGATTTTTATTTCTTCTAAAAAATGTAAGGATTACATTTCTGCTGCGTCCAGCTGTAACAACAATTTATTTATGTTTACGTTACATACCTCCAGACTCTGGGTCGTGGAAGTTTGGATCAAGCCCTTTCTCCAAAAACTTTGATACCTTCTCAATGTTCCTTTGCTGAACATATTCCATGAACTTCTTCAAGTTAGCCTAAAAGGATGAGGCAGACATACATAAAGAGACAGAGAGAGAGATGAGAGAGAGAAAGAGAAACAAAGTGAGAGAGAGACATGCTGTATATGCTAAATAATGCAAAAAAAGATAAAAGCAAGTTTTCCCAAGCATAAGAAACAGAGATGGTATGAAGCTTCACAGCAGCACACAATAAGAACTTCATTTTAGCTTTACTGAGACACACGCACTTAAATCTTAATGAACCAAATCTATTGATCCAGCAGTCTTGATCCATAATTCAACATTTAATGCCATATAACAACAAAAAGACATTCAAGAAAATGTTCACAAGGCTGTAGATTTCAACAAAAAAATCAAAAGATGTAAACAGCTGATGTCTTCAAAAGAGACTTCTGACAGTATCTTCTGATCTTAGGAATCACAAAACCGTACAAATATGAAGCAACATCAATGTAATGTGTGTAGCTGTTATGTAAGTGATAATTATTATGTCAGACTCTCATTAGCACAAAATAAATCCCAGCAAGGTATTTTATTGTCGAATAAATGAATAATTGGACATTATATTTTAATAAGATTTGAGTTCGAGTTCAAATTATTTTATTGTGCAAGAAGAGACAAAAATTCCACATCTATGTAGGAAATTACATAAGACAACAGTTAAATACATGGCTTTTGATGTCACTAAACAATTCCAGAATGACTCCAACAGAACTGACCAATCAGATACAAGCATTCCAGAAAACCATGTAATGTATTATAGCTAGCATAAAAAAACTGCTTAAATAAAAAATAGTTGGAGATTAGAAATTGGGAACTAGTGGTATATCTGGTTTTATCGCTCAACAGTTCAGTCTTTTCAAAAGAACAAACATAGTAAAATCCATAGAGTCAGCTAATACCCATGAACACTGCCTCTATAAACATCAACAAGTTGACAACAAATGTACAGATCCATAGACGTTTACAGGAATGTTCCAGATTCAATAAAAAAGTTCCTGTTTTAACCTGTGGCATATTTTACTTACAACAGAAAATGATTGTGACTCGTATTTTAGTTTGTGAAACCATGCAAAATTACAGCAATGCATAAAATGCAGGAATAAGTGCATACTGTATCCATACATATATATGAATATATATATATAAAATTGTTACCACCAAAATCAGTATTGTATCAAGTAAGTATTAAAAAGTAAATTCTTAATTTTACGCAAAATCCGATATCCGCCGTGTTATTCTTTCATCTTTTTTTCACCAACCCCAACAAACGCCACTCTTCCTTCTCTGCACAATGCAATAAATCCGCCCAATAAATCACAGCGCACCATTCAACGCATTGTAAACAACAATGGCGGCACGAAATACACACAAATCTTAGTTTTCCTCATCTACTTTGTACTTCGTGATCAACAAACAACAAAAACAAAATAATACTTTTGATGGCATTGATAATCTTGTGGTGGTTTTCTGAGGCGAGGAAGAAATGTAAGCCACTCGGGCAACGGAAAAACGATAGCTGTTCTCACACGACAGCTTCTGTCATGCTAACACATTAAAGGAATAGTCTACTCATTTTCAATATTAAAATATGTTATTACCTTAACTAAGAATTGTTGATACATCCCTCTATCATCTGTGTGCGTGCACGTAAGGGCTGGAGCACGCTGCGACGCTTCGATAGCATTTAGCTTAGCCCCATTCATTCAATGGTATCAAACAGAGATAAAGTTAGAAGTGACCAAACACATCAACGTTTTTCCTATTTAAGACGAGTAGTTATACGAGCAAGTTTGGTGGTACAAAATAAAACGTAGCGCTTTTCTAAGCGGATTTAAAAGAGGAACTATATTTTATGGCGTAATAGCACTTATGGGAGTACTTCGACTCGGCGCAGTAACACCCTCCTTCTCCCATTATGAGAGGGAGAAGGGGAGCGGACTTTTCAGGCGAGTCGAAGTACTCCCAAAAGTGCTATTACGCCATAAAATATAGTTCCTCTTTTAAATCCGCTTAGAAAAGCGCTACGTTTTATTTTGTACCACCAAACTTGCTCGTATAACTACTCGTCTTAAATAGGAAAAACGTTGATGTGTTTGGTCACTTCTAACTTTATCTCTGTTTGATACCATTGAATGAATGGGGCTAAGCTAAATGCTATCGAAGCGTCGCAGCGCGCTCCAGCGCTTACGTGCACGCACACAGATGATAGAGGGATGTATCAACAATTCTTAGTTAAGGTAATAAAATATTTTAATATTGAAAATGAGTAGAATATTCCTTTAACGTTCAGACCTTGTGAAAGAGGAGATTTATAGCATTTTGAAAAAGAAAAAAAAACTTTGTTATAATAATCAGTTTTTATAAAAATCTTTGAAAATCAAATAATGGATTTTAATTTTTTAATGTTTTTATAACGTAAACATGCTATGTGAAAGTTTGGAACAGAAAATTGTGGTTTTCATCTTGTCACTTTCTTGGTATAGAAAACACGTTTTTACCAAAATGAGTCAAAATGGATTTATTGAACCAAACTCTTCATATATATTTAAAATATGCAACCATGGAAAAAATAAGAGACCACTCCAGTTTTGCCTTTAATCATTATTTATATGTGTATTACGATCATTTCTGTCCAGTGTCTGTTGAATTTCATCATGAGCGATCCAAGAGCAATGTAAAAGATGAATGTGATTACAAATCAGGGTTATTTTTAAATTTATATTTCTGAAATATTCAAGTTCAGAAAACACTGTACTTTTTTTGTTATTTGGACAAATAAATGCAAAAAACATCATTTTTAATAGGAACTTGGCAGAAATGTTGTCGGTATTTGGCAGAGTTAAACAAAAATGATTATTTTACTGAAACACACACCTATAAATGTTAAATTTAGAAAAAATGGGTCTCTTAATTTTTCTGTGGCTGTATATACACACGCACACATGCATGCACACACACACACACACACACACACACACACACACACACACACACACACACACACACACACACACACACACACACACACACACACACACACACACAGATATATGTATGCCATTAATTTAAATTAACTTATAAAATATCCATATCCATCTATTTGAAACAACACAGCATTTTTTTTTTTTTTAGAGTTCAGGCTGGTTGAGGTGCAGATATATTTTCTTACATAAGAAGTTTGCACTCAAAAACAGCTGGGCAGAGCCAATGAAACAGAACAAAATGCACATTCAAGACACATTGCACTTGTATTTTAAACATGACACATCTTAAAAACACATTGGGATACTCACATGCACAAGAAAAATCCTACTTTAACACACGCATGAAAGGTTTTAAAGTGCTAACTGCCCGACAGCATTGATGCTACTTTAACCCCTTTTTTATATAAGTGCATGATAAAAGCATAACTGAATGTAACCTCTCTGAGATCTTGCAGCTTGTTACATAAAACCTTCGCAAGATCAATGTTGGCAAGACACAGCTACACACTCACACGTGCATTCACACACACCTGTCCCCTGCCAAAAGCTAAAGGTGTGAGTTTCTCACCATGAGCTGCTCTCCAGCGTCTTCATCTACTCTGATCTGCTTCAAGTCATCTCACCAAACACAACCATCTGAACATCTCTGACGCTCGCACACATGCTCGCACATGCTGCGACTCCTCCTTTTCATGCAATGAAGGACAGAAACTCTCTCTCTCTCTATTCGTTCTCTCTTATGCTCGGCCACTCAAGCCGTTGTTATGGAGATGGGATACAAAAGAATTGTTAGAGAGGGAATATTGAGTTGTGTGTGTTGAGAGTAAAACCTCTTGCGGTTATTTGATGCGAGTAATCGCATTGGATGGTGAAAAACCAACAGCTTCTGTCGTGTTTAACCTAGTAAAGACCAAATCATAATGCAATATCAAAGTGCCGTGTCTCTTTTTAACCATCTTATATTCTTTCCACAAATCTACAAGCACGCAGCTAGGGAACAAATACTGTCTCACTTGTGCTGAAATATAACTTAATTGAATTAGCTGCATGTTCTCCTTAGAAGTCCATTAGTCTGTGATGGGACAATATCATGTACACATGCACATCTGTCAGTATTGAATGACTGGGTTGGGATTTTAATAATTTTTTGTTTCTAATTTGCATGAGCAAACACTAACCAAAGTGTTGCCGGAAGCCTCTTATAATCAGATCAGAACAGAAACCGATTAGCGGGAACACACGGGAACTGCAGATTTCTGCTGGACTGAATTGCTCATCATTCACAAAGTTCTGCTCATCTGTATTAAACATTACGGTAAACCTTACTATACCTTCAATTACCAATCCTACCAATTTTAATACCATTGAGCTGATGAGTTCAGCCTTAATAATGTTTCATTCCTGTTTCTCGTATTTATTTCCTTTTTTTTCTATGGTCTTAAAGCCACAATATGTAAGATTTTTGTACACTTGCACTTGTGTAATTACATAACCCAAAAGGAATTCGTAAATCCAGAGAAATTCCAATTTTAAATATTTTTTGCGACTCGGCTGCGTCCGAAACCGCCTACTTCCATATAGTAAGCGAAAAGCAGTAGGCGAGGCGAATATTATGTCTGAATTCATAGTATTCGAAACAGTGTTGTTTTCGTCAATGATGACGATAACGAAATTATTTCGTTGACGCACATATTTTTTATGACGCTAACGCGACGATGACTAGCTAAAAATGTCTCTAAGTTGACGAAAACACGACGAGACGCTTTCGAGTTTTCGTTGACGAAACGAGACGGAACGAAAATGATTATAAGTCTGACGTTCATAATGCATGTCATTTCTGCCTATTTTGCGTGAAATCTGTCTGTTTTTAGCTCAAAGTATCAGCAATGCTGCTGCTTTCTATCCTTGTTTTGGCTCAAAACAATCTCGCTCACGCCCACCACCCGGCTGCCGCCATGCCGCGCACGCGCACCAGATTTCAAACAACAACAACACACCTGCGGCTGTGGCGAGTTCGAAGGACCGTAGTGGTGACGGCAATAAACGGAAACGACGAGATGATTTATGGACATACTTTCAGTATAATCCATCAGACAGAAAAACGGAATGCATATTGGGTGACGACGGTAAATGTGGCCACAAACTAGGTGGGAAGAATACCACCAACTTCAAGCGACACCTGAAGGCTCATCACGCTAAAATTTTTTAAAGGTAACTAACAAGTCACGCTGTTAACATATCATATAAATTTAATTTTACTCAACAATCGGCTTGTGACACATTTCATGATAAGCTTAAGGTTTTACATGTATCTACTTGTCAAACCTAAGCCCATTTCCAATACTTTTTGTGGTGTATTTAAATAAGGCAAGGCAGGCATTTCTCAACTTTATAAGCGAGGTGTCAGCGTAACACACAAACTCAACATGAGGGTATATTAGGCTCAACTTTTTTATTCATGACTTTTTCTTATGACATGTGCAGAAGGCACACCGACTAAAACAACGGCAAGCCCTCAGGGACAACCTTAATGCACATTTTAATTGTATTAAATACACCACACTTTTTAACCTAAATTTATTGGTTAAAAAATACTTTTTTTACTAAAATTGACTTAAACTTGACTAAAACCTTTTTGCGTTTTCGTAGACTAAAACTTGACTAAAACCTTTTTGCGTTTTCGTCGACTAAAACTTGACTAAAACTATACATTTTACAAGTGACTAAAATGTGACTAAAATTAAAAGCATTTTCGTCCAAAAGACTAAGACTAAAACGAAAACTAAAAGGGCTGCCAAAAACAACACTGATTCGAAAAACTGTAGGCGAAAAGTACCCCGGATGACCTACTACACTGCAAAAAATGATTTAAGAAAAAAATGTCTTTGTCTTTTTGTCTAAAATATCTAAAAATTCTTAAATTAAGATGCTTTTTCTTGATGAGCGAAATGACCCAAGAAAATAAGTCTAGTTTTTAGACCAAAAAATATCAAATTTAAGTGATTTTGTGCATAAAACAAGCAAAAAAAAATCTGCCAATGCATTAAGCAAAAAAATCTTGAACATTTTTCTTAAACACTAAATTCGAGAAACATTCAATAAAAATTTACTTACCCCATTGGCAGATTTTTTGGCTTGTTTTATGCACAAAATCACTTAAATTTGATATTTTTTAGGGATGCACCGATAGGATTTTTTTTGGGCCAATACCAATTTAAACAGACAACTTCTGGCCGATGCCGATATTAAACACTTGTATACAATACTATACAGTTGGTCTATTAGCTAGTTTATTTCTGCATCAAATTATTTTTACTGAACATGGATCGGATCTAATTAACATTCAACTGACCAACATAATAAGAGAGGCACAAATTAAGCTAAAACAAATATAATAAGACAGCATGACAACCTCAAAGGTGGTTTTTGCTATTCAGCTTTTTTTATTAACAACATTAACTCTTTTTTTTTTTTTACATATAATGGATTTCTTTATGCAGTTAATTTACAAACAATCGGTATCGGCCTTTCTCGTGCTATTGCCGATATGCAGATGGTTTCAAATACATAAAAAATCGGCCGATAAATATCGGCGGCCGATACATCGGTGCATCACTAATATTTTTGGTCTAAAAACTAGACTTATTTCTTGGGTCATTTTGCTCATCAAGAAAAAGCATCTTAATTTAAGAATTTTTAGATATTTTTACTGAAAACAAGACAAAAATACTAAAACATTTATTTCTTGAAAATCATTTTTTGCAGTGTACTACTGGTAAGATCCCAAAGTGTTCATTCGTTGGACACTAGGCTATCCCATGATCCCCCAGGAGAGGAGTTATCCAATGAAGAAGAAAACAGAGGGAAGTTGTTTTATTAAAAAATGCACGAACGCAGTAACTGTGCGTTCACACCGCCACAGGTGAGAACGTCAAAGTGACTTTCAATGAGAGCTGGCGGCGAGCAGCGGCGCGTCATGGCCGGTGCGAGCGGCGAGGACAGTTGAAATCAGGTCAACTTTAAGGTAATGAGCTATGACGCGGTTTGGCAGCAACCAATCGGAAGGTGAAAACGTTCGCCGGCAACGAATCGGAAGGCGGAAAAGAATTCCAGAGAATGCATTTGAGCGTACAAAAGTCCACTTCTCTTTTTCTATAGCATCGTTGGTAGGGCAGTCAAAGCGTTTTTGACGCTCTCGCCAGTGGCGGTGTAAATGCACAGTAACGCCGCTCTATTCAAATGCAAATGCTTATATTAAACAGCTGTCCCTTGTGTTTAAATTGCTCTTGTTTAAAGTCATTTCAGTTAATGACTAACTTGTTATTATGACGATGTATGTCACGTGATGTATCTATCAACATGGCGGATATGTAGTACGTCCGAATTCATTCCTACTATCCATAAAGTACCTACTGTTTCAATGGTCGAGAAGTAGGTACTTCATCCAATTCAGTACCTACTGTCATAGTATGCGATTTCGCACGCATCCTTGCTTTCCTCAGTTTCCGCTTGTAAAAAACTATGGGGACACAAGTGGACAAACATGGAAGTGGCGGTTATACAGCATCTAATGCACAGCTGTTGGGTAGTGCAGCTAATTTACTACGATGGCATAAAATAATGTGATTAAACGTACAGGTAAAAATATTAATTTATTATCTCTTCAATGATTAGCCCATTCCATACGTCTTTGGATGGTAAAAACAACATTTGCCATCATTCCACTCTCCTTCAAAACGTCATAAAGCTTGCCTTTGTTATTGTGAAATAGCGACATCTAGTGGTGAAAATCCTACTTATTGTGTCTTTAATTAATAAAATTGTCATCAGCAGGCAAGCAGGGAATCCACTCCCGCAGTTATCTACAGAAAACTCCATGGATTTATGTGGATTTTAGTGCTTTTCACTGACCGGCATACATACGCATGTGTGTTTGTTGTCAGGTGTTTGCTGTGACCGATTTTAATATTTGAGATTTCTGACATAAAACGTATACCACAGAGTATTTAGGGAAACCTGACTTGTCTCTGACGACTATGTGACACGACAAGACAGCACTTAATAATTTCAAATTGGTTTGCAATATAAATGCTGTTAGGTTTTATTTAAAAATATTTACTGTACATTGCATCATAAAAATTATTACATTTCATTAAATTCAACATGGGAATGCGCTAACAAACATAATCTGCTATAATATCTAATGCCATAAACAGCACTATGTCATTTTATACGCAACATACAATTCTTGACATGCACTTAAAGTTACGATCTTTTTGTAATACACCCACTGATTTTAGGAAAGGATGTAATCAACGCATTTACAGGATAATATAAATGAAGAGCTCCTATGAGGTCAGTCTGGGCAGCGGATAAATTATTTCTGACATAAATGGGCCGTCTACTGCTCAGAGAAAGAGGATCTAAAGCACACAAATCCATTTGTAGCTACATATGCATCAACAATGCAACTCTCGCCATATGTAGATGAATATTTTTCATTGAAATGATAAAATACATCACACCAGAATGATGTGACATGCGAACTGTCCTAGATCAAAGCACAGGGAAACATTTTAACAAGCAAACGGCAGCAAAACTGTAAAATCATTAAACGTTTCACTATAACAAAATAAACTGGATGGGACCTGATACTGGTTCTGGTGGATGAATAGATAATCTCCAGCCATGGCATTGTCTCAAAACCAGGATTTAAATATTTCAGTGACAACAATGCCAGGCCACATGCTGGCATACAGAGAGTGAGCACTGAAGCATCAGCTGCAGATAAAGAAAACAAGACCCCATTCACACAGCACTTTCGTCTCAGAAACTTTTCGTAAAATTGGCAGAAAGGCTTCTGTGTGAACACAAACACGTCCAGATATCTTAACTTTTTGTTTTAATGGAACTTTTGTCAGTGCATCAAACAAAGCGTTAATTATTTTGCAGATTACTTGCAAACATTCTCTTTTTTCAGCACCAAGTCTAAAATTTCTGGTTTTATTTCATTTTGAAAGAATATTTGGGGGATAATTGCAAAAAATGTCAATGTGGTGTAACTGGTCTGTGTCAATTGGTGTAACTAGTATTTTTTTAATGAAAATATAAATATATTCATAAAAAATGTGGAATAAAATATAATCATCTAGTTTAGTGTAATATAATTTTTTATAACAATATAATATTATACACTTTTACATCATTTGTCAAAGATTGTTTAGAAAACAGAGTTGTTTTCAGCCTATATCACATATTTTCGTGTGATATATATATATTTATAAAACAGTTAGTTCCAATCCTTGATTCTGATTGGTCAATAGGTGTGCTTTATTCATGATAAAACACTGCTATGACCGCTTCACCCAACGTTTCTATTTAATATCACTGCGCCCTTAGCAACACACTTAGCAACACATAAACATATAATGAGACAAAGTCTGAGAACAGTTTGTTGTTTTTATTTGAGCTTTCATGTTGTTGTTCGCAGTCAGGGACTATTTTTTCTAGGGGAAGGAATGCTTTTATTGATTTAACTTCATGAAAGTTGCACTAATTTTTTTTTACTTTAATATTGTGTGGTAACCGTTTTATAAAAGCAATAAGGTACTCGAGGCAAGTGCTGTATCGTGAATAAGTAACGGCTGAAGGGGTTGCAGGCACTCTACTTCGCGTCGTGCCTAACAACGCCCTTCAGCCGTTACTTATTCACGATACAGCACAGCCTCTCGTACCTTATTGCTTACATATATGATTATGCTTACATGCCATCAAGGTGCATGTATATACCTGATGCATTTTTAAAACAATTTTTTTTAAAGATTTTTGAATTTCTCATCTCGCCAAACCTTTTTGTCACTGACCCAAAAACGTCTCATTCTAAGGTAATAAAAACAATACAGTTCATCATGTAAGGTCTTTATACACCACTGATAATATAGTTATGTATATTATATTGCATTTCTGTCAAGAGATCCTTTTAAAAGTTACACAATGCACCTTTAAAGAACTCTTTCATAAACTAAATTATATACACTCAAAAGACGAATGTGTTAAATGCGTTATTTCCAAAATAGACACATAACTGCGTTATTATTGGAACAACAGATTTTGTGTTACTATTTACGTTTATTTATTTTAACACAAAATAACACGATTCTCACGAAATCGAGACTTAGAAAAAGTTTTAAAAGCCCTTGAAGCCATTTTTTTTTGCACTTTGCTCTTCTTGAGGGCTTAAACAATGATTGAAAATTGTTGCGGAGGATGAGAAAATTGGTCTTGGACACATTTACTGTATATTCCTTATTATTGTCTCTACATTTACCAATGATCACCAAATACCACATGTTTCTTCACTGTAAATGTTTATAGTTTAACATGCACTGAAGCTTTTTATTTTTTAGATTTTTTAATTATAAATATTTCCATGTCAAAGAACCCAAATCCAGTCATGGACACGTTGTGGAAATGAAAATGTTCCCCTTAAATGTGAAGAACAAATTGGTTTGTATGATGCCATTTGAAATTATGTGCAAAATACGTGAAGAGATGTTTGTAACTGTATGCTTCTTAGTTTGATACTCTTACTTTGCATTTACTTTTTTTATCAAAATGTTTCACGACATATCATAAGTCTAATTTCGCGAGAATCACCCACAGTGTAAACACAAAAAATGTGTAAAAAATGAACACATCCTTTATTAGAATGTACACAGAAAACAGGTTCTTGTCTTTCATTTAAAAATGTCCCAACTGTGGTATTCCTAGCACGATCATAGTAAAATATTAAGTAGATCTCATGCTTCTAATAGATTATTTAGCAAGATTATATAACATTTCTGCCCAAATATCAAACTGGAGGGAGTTACAGCTCTTCTATAAAAAAACCTAAAAGCTAGTGTCTAACGTGTCGCTCATAGACTGTTTGCTGTTAGCCTGTTCAATCTTTTCTTAAACCGTTAGCACATCATGTCTGTCGACATATGGAATATTAACCCCAAAATATATACCACACATCACTGCCAAAACACAAATGTTAACGCTACCACTAATGTGCTACAGTCTGGCAGAGATGTAGCAATGATTCACTTTTCTACTACACTTCTGTGATATGATATCAGTATAATTATACAAATAAATAAATAAATAATGAGTAGGCACAAACCAACAATTTAAATTGTACACAATAACACAGTGAGGGGAAAAAATGAGATTGCCTTGTTATCCATAAGGTGTTTGTTATTGCATGCTGCATAAGGAGATTATGTAGACAGTTGCAAATGAAATAATCTTTACAGCTTAAACAGATTTCGTCAAGATGAATCAAAAAGATGTTGATGCCAAAAGCAAAGGGACAAACCGGCAACAGACGTAAATGAATGCAAATGAAATCACACTGGCTTCCAAGAAACTATGCAAACATCTGGAGCACCGAGAGATGGCCAAATGTGTGTGTCTGTGTGTGTGTGTAAGATGGAGGAAAATGACAGTTGTGTATTAATGGACATTACATCTCATTCACCCTGACCATTTAAATAAGAATGTTGAATGCCAATAGCAGAAATAAGTGGTCCTTAAAATGTAATGTTTAAATGTTTAAACAATTCTGACCGGATCAAAAAATGGGGGTGAGACTCTAACTGTGCGTTCACACCAGACACGGAAGAGGCGGCAATCACGAGTGATTTACATGTTAAGTCAATGCAAAGACGCGAATAGGCATCCTGCGGCGCAGTAAGCGTGAATGGCATGGCACGGATGGCACCAGTGTTGGGGGTAACGCATTACAAGTAACTTGAGTTACGTAATAATATTACTTTTCTGAAGTAACGAGTAAAGTAACGCATTACTTTTTAAATGTACACATTAATATTTGAGTTACTTTTTCAAAAAAAGTAACTCAAGTTACTTTTTTAGTTTAATTAATTTGATTAAAAATATGTACTGAATTAAACTTAACGTATGCACTCTCTGTGCCTGTGTGGAAACAGAAACAGAACTTTTCAGTCATAAAAACACCTGCAAGGCCTGAAAGAGATCAAGCTTTAGCCAAGAAAAAGTAACGCAAAAGTAACTAAAAGTAACGTAAGCATTACTTTCCATGAAAAGTAACTAAGTAATGCAATTAGTTACTTTTTTTGGGAGTAACTTAATATTGTAATGCATTACTTTTAAAAGTAACTTTCCCCAACACTGGATGGCACGCGAATTGAAAGAGAGAGTTGAAAAATATGAAGTTTGGACGATTTTTGCGCCGCATTAACCAATCAGGAGCTTGCTCTAGCAGTGACGTGATTACAGGAAGCGAGTGGAGGCTGAAAAACAAAACAACAATTGAGGATGATCATCATCGCTACACGAGACATCTTCGTACTTTTACAGGAATTAAAAGAATCGTGTTTGGAAGAAAGTAAGTGAGGAGGTCCAACAATCTGGTAAGTTTACTCAATTTGAGATATATAAGCCCCCCATGACGCAAATTTATGCGTGAATGTCTCGAATGACTAGAATTTCAAGTGCGACTTTCACTCGCGAATGAAGCGGGTAAACTCAAATTGTTCCAGCGTCCAACGACACGCGAATAGCGTGTTTTTGTCGCCTCTTCCGCGTCTGGTGTGAACGCACAGTAAGCTCACCAATTTCCAAATGGATATGACTTTGTGTGTTCTTGTGGCTCACTTGGTAGTGCATTGCATTAGGTCATGGGTTCAATCCCAGGGAACAAATGTATTGAATGAATGCACTGTAAACTGTTTGAGATTTAAGCATCTGTCAAACGTTAAAATGTAACATGACTTTTAACTTCAGGAATGCCACTGTTGCCCTCAATTACTCAGGTATGATGAGACAAAAATCATCTTATATTGCGCCCCCTGGAGGAAAAACAACAGCGAGAATAAGCAATAGTTAATGGCTAACCGTGGGTTCACACCAGCCGCGTTTGAGGCGTCAAAATCGCGTCTACCGCGTCTAGTTTGCCGCTTGAACATTTTGAGTTTACTCACTTCATTTGCGCATGAAATTCTAGTCATCGAGACATTCACGCGGAAATCCGCGTCATGGGAGGGGCTTCTGCAACTCCGCTCGCTTTGTGTAATCACGTCATTACTAGAGCAAGCTCCTGATTGGTTAATGTGGCGCGTTTTTCCACCAAAGTTCAAATTTTTCAACTTGCGTGTTTCCCGCAGCAATGCTCAATTCGCGCGAACTAGACTCACGAATGAGGCGAAATCACGTCTACCTCCAGACACGCTCCAACGCGTCTTCACATTGACTTAACATTGAAATCACTCGCGCTTCACGCCTCTCCCGCGGCTGGTGTGAACGCAGCATTATATTTGCTGCCTAATAAACCCAATACATTTTACCTGACATTTATACAATTTTCTCAGTTCACCTCAAAAATCAATCAAAAAATCAATTTTTCAATTCCCATTAAAACAAATATGACAACAAGCACAAAAGTATTATGCATTGTACAATACAACATTCATGTTAATGTTAACCACTGACATTCATCTTCTGCTCTATAAATTCGTGTTATGCTGTAGTATACAGATGTAGCTCCCTCCCTTCCCCCAGACTCAAGCTGTGTGTTGTACCGAATCTGGGTTAGGCCAATGTCAGTGCCCGCAGGGTGATTTTTGCCACACCACTAAACTAAGTGACCCACACAGCGCAGACTAGCAATGGTTTTGGCCGAAGAAGTCATATTCACATCTCCCCCCACCAACATACACTCAGCTTTATCATAGAAAAAGAGACAGTCTAATGGCAAAGGATTACTGTATATTATTTAAGACCCTACACTACCTTTTGGAGGTTTAAATGCATTTAGATATTAAATATGCAGAAACATGACATGGATGTCATGGATGTACAAAGGAAAAGAGCAGTGAGAGATGGCGAGAGAGACAGAGAATACAGTGGTTAATAAAGTAATCCAAAAAGTGAAAGAGAAAATGAGAAGAAGATTGCTCCCGATCCCAGAACATTTACGGGACGTTTTTGTGTTCACACAGAACCCTCTCTGCCAATTTTACTGAGGTTTTCTGGGACCAAAGTGCTGTGTGAATGGGGTATTGGAGTAAGAGAAAAACCCAGACACTCCAACTTTCCAAACAATCAAAACAATATAGACTAATTCTTTGGTTTCCCTCTGTGCTCAATGCATTTTTTATTCAATCCACTCCAGCTCTGCTCTGCTCCTGGCTCACTCCTCGCTCCCTCATTATGTTTTTAAAAACCTCTGTTTAAACATGCTTCATTTAATGTTAATAAAATACAAAATGCTAATTTTAAGACAATATTATCGCTTCCACTTGTGGCCCACACAAAAATATTCAGAATGTTATTTTATGACATAACCCACCCGACCTGCAGGTTTTCCAAAAATAATGCAATGCACAGATAACTACAATAAATATTAAATAAGCCACATTTAATAAAATAAATGGTTGTTTGAGAACAAGTTCAATCAATTTCCAAACAAAAACATTAGCATATTAAAATTAAATGAGATTGTGATGGAGCAGTAGTGGAGCGCTCATGGAGCGAGAGAAAAACCCAGACACTCCAACTTTACAAAAATACAAACAATTCAGACTAACCCCCCAGTCACATTAGCTACAAGCGACAGAGACAGAGCGACAGGCTACCATTCATTTTCAAGGGAAGTGGCCGTTTGCCAGCGACAAGCGACGAGCTCGCCGGTGCGCGAGCAAGGCGGGGCCAAAATAGACAAGCAGGCTATTTTATGCAAATACTGAGCGATGCGACAAAGCGACTGCCAATCGGAGTGAAGGAGCAACGTGATGTAGGTCTGTGGTCGAGTCTGAGAAAATAATTCAAGATGGCGGAAAATGCGCATTTATGTATATATCTGATAAGTTTGGCATTTTGTCTCAAATATTTTGTTACTTTTATCGAGAAATAAATACTTTTAAATCCAAAAACATCTTTCTTGTAACTTAACAATACCTCTAAAGTGACGTTTGATACCGCTTTTAGAAACTAGCCAAGGAACGCCCATCAAGCGGGTGCGTGTCGCTCGGTGTCGTTCACTTTTGTAGCTAATGTGACTGTAGGGTAACTCTTTGGTTCCGCTCTGGGTTCTTCATTTTCTGCTCCTGGCTCACTCCCTGCTCCCTCATTATTTTTTTAAATATCACAAACCTCTGTTTAAACATGCTTTATTTAATTAGAGATGTGTGGAAAAGCTCTAACCTCACCCAAGTCAGCTGTTTTAGCTATTGTGGCTGTCACATACATACAGCACTTTGGACACGCCTGACCCACAAGTTTCCGAAAATAATGCAATGCACAGAAAACTATGATAAATATTTAATAAGCCACATTTAAAAAAATAAATGGTTGATTGAGGACAAATTAAATCAATTTCCAAACAAAAACATTAGCATATTAAAATTAGACAAGATTGTGATGGAGCGGTAGTGGAGCGCTCATGGAGCGAGAGAAAAACCCAAACACTCCAACTTTACAAACAATACAAACAATTTAGACTGTTTGGTTCCCCCCTGTGCTCAAAGCATTTTTATTCAATCCGCTCCAGCTCCGCTCTGGGTTCATCATTTTCCACTCCTGGCTCACTCCACGCTCCTTCATTATTTTTTTAAATATCACAAACCTCTGTTCAAACATGCTTTATTTAATTAAAGATGTGCGGAAAAGCTCTAATCTCACCCAAGTCTGCTGTTTTAGTTATTGTGGCTGTCACAAACATACAGCACTTTGGACACGCCTGACCCACAAGTTTCCGAAAATAATGCAATGCACAGAAAACTATGATAAATATTTAATAAGCCACATTTAAAAAAATAAATGGTTGATTGAGGACAAATTAAATCAATTTCCAAACAAAAACATTAGCATATTAAAATTAGACACGATTGCAATGGAGCGGTAGTGGAGCGCTCATGGAGCGAGAGAAAACCCAAACACTACAACTTTACAAACAATACAAACAATTTAGAGTAATTCTTTGGTTCCCCTCTTTGCTCAATGCACTTTTTATTCAATCCGCTCAAGCTCTGCTCTGGGTTCATCATTTTCCACTCCTGGCTCACTCCACGCTCCTTCATTATTTTTTTAAATATCACAAACCTCTGTTCAAACATGCTTTATTTAATAAAGATGTGCGGAAAAGCTCTAATCTCACCCAAGTCTGCTGTTTTAGTTATTGTGGCTGTCACAAACATACAGCACTTTAGACACCCCGACCCACAAGTTTTGAGAAAATAATGCAATGCACAGATAACTATAATAAATATTTAATAAGCCACATTTAAAAAAAGAAATGGTTGTTTGAGGACAAATTAAATCAATTTTCAAACAAAACCATTAGCATATTAAAATTAGACAAGATTGTGATGGAGCGGTAGTGGAGCGCTTATGGAGCGAGAGAAAAACCCAAACACTCCAACTTTACAAACAATACAAACAATTTAGACTTATTCTTTGGTTCCACTCTGTGCTCAATGCACTTTTTATTCAATCCGCTCCAGCTCTGCTCTGGGTTCATCATTTTCCACCCCTGGCTCACTCCCCGCTCCCTCATTATTTTTTGAAATATCACAAACCTCTGTTCAAACATGCTTTATTTAATTAAAGATGTGTGGAAAAGCTCTTACCTCACCCAAGTCCATTATTTTTCGAAAATAATGCAATGCAAAGATAACTACGATAAATATTTAATAAGCTACATTTAAAAAAGAAATGGTTGTTTTAAGAACAAGGTAAATCAATTTCCAAACAAAAAAACATTAGCATATTAAAATTACACGAGATTGTGATGGAGCGGTAATGGAGCGGCAATCCAACTTCAGACAATCCAACTTTCAAAGCTAACTCCTCGCTAAAGTCAAAATCAAATGTTTGTAAAAATGAATATAAAAATAATAAGTTGAGCCTGACCAATATGAGTTTTTTGGGGGGCGATGCCGATACAGATATAAGGGAGTAAAAAGGCGTAAAAAAGGCAAATAATCAATTATAATAGTATTATTTACTGTAAAAATTTTTTCCTTATAATTACACACACACAAACACTCAAAGCCGGTTTGTGAAGGTACATACAGTCAGATGCATGACAATGGCATTAGTTATGACAATTACACTAAAGCAGCCATTCACCTTAATGCTAATACACCGTACCAAAAATTACAAGCATGATGTCCCTAATGCTGGTTTTTCAGCTGTCTCCTTTGATTAATGTTTAGCAGGTTTAAAGCTGTAAGGGTCAAACATGTGTAACAGACGGTTTAGAAACACAGAATGTAATGAAGTTCATTAGTGTGGTTTAATGTGTTGTGTGTTCCTTCAGGGCGTTTAGGGAACGTTCCAATTATATGGCAAGATTCATTAATAACAAACTGCATATTAACACCTCATGGACAAATCTGATGCATGGTTTATATTATACAGCATTCAGGACTGTGCGTGTGTGAATGTGTACACACGTGCACAGACATTACTGATTCATGAGCTTCATTTAGCTTCCCTTAATTTTCAATGACTGGGGTCGTGTTGCCAGAGTTACTTACCGAAAGCACATTACTCACTTCAACAGCACATGTGTTTTACTGAAAAATATTCAAATCACGGTAGAAGTACATCTCAAATATTAGAAATTCAATTTGAAAATCGGTTTACATTTAAACAACTATGTGCTAATAATTATTTCTGAACATGCATTAACATGTTGATGTCTTTCTTTGTTCAGTCGAGAAGAAATTAAGTTTTTTGAGGAAAATATTCCAGTTTTTTTCTCATATTAATGGACTTTAATGGACCCCAACACTTAACAGTTTTAATGCAGTTTAAAATTGTAGTTTTAAAGGACTCTAAACGATCTCAAACGAGGCATAAGGGTCTTATCTACAGGCCCGGTACTAGGCTTGCTGGACTGGGGGGGCAGTCAGGATTTTTGGGTGGGCAGCCATTTCTCGACTAAAATGATTCATACACTAAAATTATGGATGTTTCAATCCAATATTATTTTGCATATGTCTTATACAGTTTTTTCCAATTGCTAACACACAATTTTGCAAACTAGTCTGGTTTTATCAAAAAACTTAACACAATTTACAAAACCACACACCCAAATAGCAAAATACCACATATATCCTGCAAAATGAAGCACTCCAACCGAAACTACATATAACATTATCAAAATCAAACTTTGACACAAATTGGAACACACTTCATTCATATTACCAGATTTTTGTCTAACCAACTACACACAGTTGGGCATAATGAAAAGTGCAATTTTCTTTAGTATGCTTTGCCATAATACTAAAATATGTATTAGATTGTTCACATGCACAAAAATATTTGCAGATACACACACATGCTGTTGATTTTTTTTTATTTTTCCACAAACAAGTCATAACGCCTCGTCCACATCACAGGCAATATATTCCCTTGCCAGACATCGAGGGAAGAAGCACCTTGAGCGCCTTATTCATCCCTAAATTGCACCAACATCAATCTCATCATATGTCTCTTCCATAGTCTGCAAAAGAGGCATGCGCACAAAGGGCTGGTGGTCACATACCTTCCACATAACTCTTCTATGGGGTTCAAAAATGGCATGTATGATGGGAGGTATTGCACGATAAATGTTTGGTAGTCAGCAAACCAGCTACACGATGAAAGCTCACGTTGTGCTATACTACAACATACCAGTTTCTTTGGTCTACATCATTCATACACTCTGATGGTATGAGAATGTTGTGGAGTCTTTCTAGAAATGTGAGAATATGGGCTGTGTTGTATCAAGGTTGGCATGACGGTGGAGGACAGCATCAATTTTGGAGATGGCAGCACACATTGTGATGTTCCCACCACGTTAGCCAGGAACATCTATATGGCTCTGTGGCCAATGACGTACCTGTGGTCTTTTCTAGTGCTTACATCCTGATTGAAGTGTTAACAATTAACCATTCAGGTGTTTGGGCAGGTGGCACATATATTGGCCATTTAGCTTGTGTAGTGTCATTTTGAATGGTAGTGTTTTGAAAAGGCAAACATGTGACTTTATGTCAGATTGTTGTGTCTTGTGCAGAGAACCGTGTTCAGTGCATTTAAGAAGTGCCATTGTGAATTGCAAAATGTGTGTAAAGCAGAAAATGTGTTTAGACTTTTGGAGACTTGAGAAGAGGTGTTGCTCTCTGTGTGTCAGTTTAAATAGTTGTGCTGTTCATGTCATTTTAGTGTGTTAGCAATTGGAAAAAACTGTAATAAAGGGCCATTAATATGTCCTTAGATTAGATTTATAATGATTTATGTTATAATGATTACACTTAATGTAGTTTTACACATTAAGTCACAGTTAATGAAATCAGGCAAGCAGGTGATATGAATTCAAAGCTGTACATATAGCTATTTTTATTAATGTTTACACTGCATTTAATCTATCACTATGCATATAATTTTATCACTTTTAGATAAATTAAAGCCATTCTTATACCTACCCTATCCAACATATGCCTTTATTCTAAATAAATACTTGTTAGGAACTTTATTTCCACTTCTCAAACATTTTCTTCATTTAAAATAATGCATTTTCAATGTGATATGTGATAAGAAATATGTTCATTAATTCTTGACCCTATCATGCTGCTGCAGCAACCTCAAATATCACAACAAAGCACAACACTTTAAATAATCTATTTTGAAACATCATGAAAGCAATTTGACATTCATGACAAATTCGTCAAAGGTTTTCCTGTAACAGCACCAGACAAAAGCAAAAGCCCTAAAATACTGTAAGTGTGATATGCGACGAGACCAAAGATAAATCACACTGCTTTGTTCATAACACAGCAAATTAGACAACTACTACTAACACAACACAACATTATAAAATACAACGTTTACCTTACGATGACCTTGCGGAGTGAAAGCTCCTCCTGAACTTAAAAGTCTGTAGATTTTTGCGTGTGAAGTTTTCCTCAAACGCGAGCTGAATGAGCTGATGAATGACGATGACAAAACCGCTAAAATTTGATTTTAAAACTGCACGCGATGCTCAGCTGTTACAATGCTGTATATTTACTGTATAACCATCTTATATCATTTATATCTACTATATAGTATGCCACAACCAAACTGCATATTCCAATTTGAATAAACAGATCTACGTCTAAAACGAACAGATTAAATGCTGCTGGAGACTTGCTATTGGCTGTTGTATTTGCATGAATAAATAATGAGGTGAGTCTAAGAAAGGATAAGGGGCTATTTTGGGAATGTTTTACTATAAAAAAGTTTCATTTTAATATGGCTTGTGTTATTACGTTTATGTAATACTAAATTGCATTGTTTCTGATATATATTTTAAAGATGCATTTTTTTTAGTTACCATCATAGAGAACAGTATGGCAAGCCGTTTTAACTTTTATTCGTTGTGTTCTTGATATCAACAATTCAATTTTCACTAGTTAAAATTGTAATTCTTGATATCAGATATTACATTTCTACTAGTTTCAATAGCAATTCTTGATATCAACAATTACATTTCCACTAGTAACAATGGTAATTCTTCATATCAAGAATTTAATTCTTCATATCAACAATTCAATTCTTGATATCAACAATTCAATTCTTGATATATGTAATTGTATTTTCACAAGTGAAATATCACCATAGGCTACCATTCAAATTCAATTCTTGATATTAAGAATTACATTTCCACTAGTAACAATGTTAATTCTTGGTATCAACAATTCAATTCTTGATATCAAGAATTAAAGTATTGATATCAACAATCGAGTTCTTGATATCAAGAATTCAATTGTTACTAGTTAAAATGTTAATTCTTGATATCAATAATTTCATTATCTATGGCAAGCCGTTTTAACTTTTATTCGTTGTGTTCTTGATATCAACAATTCAATTTTCACTAGTTAAAATTGTAATTCTTGACATCAGAAATTACATTTCTACTAGTAACAATGGCAATTCTTGATATCAACAATTACATTTCCACTAGTAACAATGGTAATTCTTCATAATTACAATTTAATTCTTCATATCAACAATTCATTTCTTCATATCAACAATTCAATTCTTGATATATGTAATTGTATTTTCACTAGTGAAATATCACCATAGGCTGCCATTCAAATTCAATTCTTGATATTAAGAATTACATTTCCACTAGTAACAATGTTAATTGTTGATATCAACAATTCAATTCTTGATATCAAGAATTAAATTATTGATATCAACAATCGAGTTCTTGATATCGAGAATTCAATTGTTACTAGTTAAAATGTTAATTCTTGATATCAATAATTCGATTGTCACTAGTAACAATGTTAATTTTTGTTATCTGAAATTGTATTTCTGATATCAATATCATTTCAGATATCTAAAATGGCTTTCTTACTAGTAACAATCCCATTCATGATATCAGAAATTTAAATTGTCACTAGTGACAATCGAATTATTGATATCAAGACTTAACATTTTAACTAGTAACAATTGAATTCTTGATATCAAGAACTCGATTGTTGATATCAAGAATTGAATTGTTGATATCAAGAATTGAATTGTTGATATCAAGAATTAACATTGTTACTAGTGGAAATGTAATTCTTGATATCAAGAACTGAATTGTTGATATCAAGAATTGAATTGTTGATATCAAGAATTGAATTGTTGATATCAAGAATCGAATTGTTGATATCAAGAATTGAATTGTTGATATCAAGAATTAACATTGTTACTAGTGAAAATGTAATTCTTGATATCAACAATTGAATTTGAATGGCAACCTATGGTGACATTTCACTAGTGAAAATACAATTACAGATATCAATAACTTAATTGTTGATATCAATAACTTAACTGTTGATATCAACAATTCAATTCTTGATATCAAGAATTGAATTGTTGATATCAAGAATTGAATTGTTGATATCAAGAATTGAATTGTTGATATCAAGAATTAAATTGCTGATATCAAGAATTAACATTGTTACTAGTGGGAATGTAATTGTTGATATCAAGAATTAAATTGCTGATATCAAGAATTAACATTGTTACTAGTGGGAATGTAATTGTTGATGTCAAGAGTTGCCATTGTTGCTGGTGGAAATGTGATATCTGATGTCGGGAGTTGCAGTTTTGGCTGGTGAAAGTTGAATTGTTGATATCACAAATTCATATCCTACGAATGAATGAGGGTTAAAACGGCTTGCCATAGAATGTAATTGTTGATATCAAGAATTAAATTGCTGATATCAAGAATTAACATTGTTACTAGTGGGAATGTAATTGTTGATATCAAGAATTGCCATTGTTACTAGTAGAAATGTAATATCTGATATCAAGAATTACAATTTTAACTAGTGAAAATTGAATTGTTGATATCACAAATTCATATCCTACGAATGAATAAAAGTTAAAACGGCTTGCCATAGACATTTCACTAGTAAAAATACAATTACAGATATCAATAACTTAATTGTTGATATCAAGAATTGAATTGTTGATATCAAGAACTGAATTGTTGATATCAAGAATTGAATTGTTGATATCAAGAATTAAATTCTTGATATCAACAATTCAATTGCTGATATCAAGAATTAACATTGTTACTAGTGGAAATCTAATTGTTGATATCAAGAATTAAATTGCTGATATCAAGAATTAACATTGTTACTAGTGGGAATGTAATTGTTGATATCAAGAATTGCCATTGTTACTAGTAGAAATGTAATATCTGATATCAAGAATTACAATTTTAACTAGTGAAAATTGAATTGTTGATATCACAAATTCATATCCTACGAATGAATAAAAGTTAAAACGGCTTGCCATAGAACAGTAGTACTTTTCCTGTGAGTTAAATACTGCTGAAAATACCTCTAAAGGTTGAATAAGCTAATTAGACAATAGTGGGCGGAAGCCGTAGACACTAGAACATTGCCAACAGAAGTCGCTTTTTGATTAAATAGACTCCGTTATTTTATGGTTGGCTGGACATTTTTTGGGGGGCAGAAGGAAAATCTGGGGGGGCAATGCCCCCCCCAGCCCCCCCGTAGACCCGGCCCTGCTTATCTAGCGAAACGATTGTCATTTTTGGAAACAAAAAATAAAAAAATATGCACTTTTAAACTACAACTTCTCGTTTTCCTCTGGTCCTGTGACGTGACAGCGTGACCTCACATAATATGCCATAACGTCAAGAGGTCACGCTGTTGTATGTCGAATGATACTAGTTAATGTCTTTGTGTCAGTTTATTGTTTAAAATGGTCCGCAAATGTGCGCTTCATATATGTAACACGTGACCTTTCGACGTCATTACGCAATTAGGTGATGTCGCTCTAGCTCATCACACAGCCGGAGGAAGACGAGAAGTTGTGGTTTAAGTGTGCATACTTTCTATGTTTCTTGCCAAAAATGATAATCGTTTCGCTAGATCCCTAGACCCTTATGCCTCATTTGAGATCGTTTAGAGTCCTTTGAAACTGCGTTGAAACTGCAATTTTTAAACTGTATTAAAACTGTTAAGTGTTGGGGTCCATTAAAGTCCATAAAAATGAGAAAAATCCTGGAATGTTTTCCTCAAAAAACATAATTTCTTCTCGACTGAACAAAGAAAGACAGTCAACATTATGGATGACATGGTGGTGAGTAAATTATCTGGATTTTTTTTAGGAAAATTGACTAATCCTTTAATATACCTCTCATTTTAATTACTGAGAATAAAACATATTTTCGACAGTATAACCAATATGAAAATTAAATTAAATTAAATTAAATGAGCGTAATATAAATTATCAAAATAATGCAACAGTATTAGCAGCGGGACAAGTGTCCATACAGGAACTCCTGACATTTAAACTCGGTTTACTTTTATTTTAAAAAGCTTTGAGGAAGCAAACTTCAGGATGTGTTACAGCACTAAATAACCTGTAGACTGATAAACACATAAAACAATTTTTTTACCGCTTTAGTAATTTACTTTTCATGCTCGAAAAGAGCTTTCCAGACACGCGGGAAACGATCACGAAATTATGCGATAGCTGTCAGCTTCGTCGAGAGCTGTGCGCTAAACATCCCGTCATATTTTGAAATGCGATGTAGTCAGGGCTCTGAAAAAAATTGCTTTGTTACTTTCGTCAGGCTTTATTTTTCCCCGGTTCTCCCCTACTGTACCTATATGACTTGCACTTAAAAAAGGCACCCAGTTTCTGGGAAATGTCCAATATTTTTAATGCATTAACGGCTTCTCAGCTCCCGTGTCCTCATGGGATAGTGTCCATCTGATGCACACTATGAAATCTCACCGGCACCAGTAAACCATAAGAGTATTTCTCGCCTATTGTGTTTTGCACATTGGGAATTGTATATAGACAGGTTTCAGATAAAATGTATTATGCACACTGATTTTTGCATACTATATAGTATAGAAGTACACAACTTCGGATGTGGGGAATAAACACACAACTGTGAACTGGTATCTATTTAATAAACAACCATAAACAACTAAACTTTATATTTATAACAACATTTATTTAATTTCCTTAAAACTGAGCAAATATATACCCCGGCAGCATTAATTGTATAGCAAACACTTTATAAATTAAAAAACCTTGAAGCCCTACAATAATACCACAACTATCTCCACATTCAAGAATGTTTGTCTATTTAAATAAAAATATCGAAAGGGCACTATAGCATCTGTGGAATGCATTGCAGCTAGTACACAATGACAATTGTCACTTAAAGCATATGCAAATATTTTAAGACAGTAGGAGTCAAACAGTCCTATTCAAATACACACACGACCATTGAGCACTATACATGATACACACAGAAGCCATTGTTACTATGAGCTACTGTATGTTCTCTTTGTATGAGTCACAATTTTTGCAGACACATGCAAGCTACATACAGTAAACACACCACAGTATAGTAATCTCAATAGTAAAGATTAATAAACATTGTAAGTCAAACTTGCATTCGTATTATAAAAGCTGAGGTTATATTAAAATGAAAAAACTGGACTGTAAAATGACAAACAACTTGACATTTTACTTCATGTTACCATTAGGCTTGATGAAAGATTGATAACAATATAAATATTATAATATATATTCATATATGTCATAAAATCTCATAATCTACGCAATCTCTACATTCATATTTATCGAACTATTAAAGGGGTGGTTCAATGGTATTTCATGCATTTTGACTTATTAACACAGTTTAAGAGTTGTTTCCTTATGCTAAACAGGCAAAGTGTCAAAAAAGCAGTTGCTTGTGTTACAGAGTATTTCTGTGTCGAATGCACTTCGCCAGGGTTCGTACAAGTTTGGAAAGTTTTTTCCATTACAGGTCCAGCTGGCGCTTCAGGGGTTTCTATACGCATCACTTCCCCCGGAAAACCCCGCCCACCCGTCAATAGGGGTGTGCATTGCCATTGCCCTCACAATGCAATTCAATTACGATTCACCAGGTAACGATTCAATTCAATTCGATTATACGATGCATTGCGATGCATCAGAATTCTACTGTACACAACAAGGCAAATTTTTTAAAAAGTCAAGTGCAACTATTCTCAACAAAAACGGAAGCTGAGCAGCTTTAAGACAATGACAATTATATACCTGAGCAGGGCTCGCAAAATTTTAAAATCCCTGGTAGCCCTTCGGGCAGACACTCTTTACTTTTTTGGTAGCCCGAAATGAATATAAGTAGCCCGAATAAAAAATGCACTGATTTCCATGTAAGCCAACTATTCCTGCCCATCCCCAGCTAACAATTTGGTTCCTAAAACGTTCCCCTCTTTTCCAAGGTTTTTGGTTAGTGTTTTTTTAAAGAAAATAAACATTCCCCTAATGTTATTTTTAGGTTATTTTAACGTTCCCCTAAGGTTAGAATAATTTAATTATGTTACTGAAATATTATATGAATGTATTATAACACAGGTTATTTTTAAAAAAAATACCTCAACACATCACACATTGTATTTAGATAACATGGTATTTTATCAAATATATTACAACCACGGACTTTAAACACAATATAGAAGACTTAAAGCAGATATTTATTAAAAAGGAATAAACATTTAATTCCCTTTATGTTTCCCTAATGTTAGACTCAGAGGTAAAACGAAATGACAAACACACATTCTATTCGCTTTAGGTAAACATATCTTACCACTGCTGTTTAGTCACCTATCAGCTTGTAACATCATATCCTCTCAATAGCCTAGACATGTCAAATCGATCGGAAATCACTCAAACATATTTTCCTTCTCACATATTTAAGTTACTAACTGTAGAAAGAAAAAATTAACGCTAAAACAATGTTAGTCTATGAGGTAAAAATGAAATGACGTTATTTTATTAAATGACTTGAGTTCGCGCAAGCAGGTGCTCGTGAAGAGCGTAGCCGGGTGAAGCGCGTGCAGAGGGTCGCGCGCATATCAGACGTGCACATTAAAGGATGGGTTTATTTAAGCTTTCACTCGATTTCCTGACAGTTTCACTTGTTACGTGAGGATAATGACTGACAAGAGGACGCCGAAATACATACAATATAATTACCTAACTAAATCTGAGACAAAGCAAAAACATTAAAATATTATTTCCTCCCCAAGATACCCCGATGGGCAGGGTGGAGATACATTTTGGTAGCCCGACAGGAATTAGCCCCGAGACGTCGGGCTAGCGATTTTGCGAGCCCTGCATGCCTGAGATGAGAATTTTACACACAACGTAAGTCTTGTCTAGTTTCCCATTAACTTCATAGAATCCGAAATGTGCCCATATGTCCAATTTCCATGGAAAAGGGTGTGTTTTTATTTACCCGTCTATCACGGTCATCTCTCTCCAGAAAATAAACAGTGACATAATCGATTATGGCAATTGCTGCATCGATGCTGAATCGTGCATGCGCGCATTGCGATGCATCGCCGAATCGATTATTGTTGACACCCCTACCCGTCAATCAGCAGGAGACGCTAGAACTTGCAAACATCACATCATATTTAATTTCAAAACTCAACAATGGCACGAAAGAAGAAATGCGTTTTTGGATGTAAGGAGAAGAAAGCCAGCCTAATGGAAACAATGGATATAGTTTATTATCCGGGGCAGCAGCTGAGTTTTGCGTGTGTGTGTGATGCACTGGATTTCATTGAAAAGTCCCAACCGGGTCATGAGCTGCATGCGGTAAGTAAGACTTCTGTCTTGTGTTGGAAATAGGCATGTGCATATTATATAAATGACACAAACATGTAGTGAATCATAAGTTATACAGTGTTGTATAGTGTTGTATGACTCGTACTCGCTCCTCCCGTGGTAGTAACTCCTCCTTCTTCATTGTTTCGTACGTTATCAGAAAGATTCGGTAAAGCTAATGTTTCTTTTATAGATCTGATTAAACTAAAGACTCTTCAGAGATATAAAGGATGTCATACTACTCTATAGGTACTCCAGATTAACATCAGAAATGCAGAAACAGCGTGTGTTATGTGAGCTTTAACACAATATTGTTATTATATTATAGGAAATGTTCATCCAAAAATTAAACTTCTGTGATCATTTACCCCTTGTGTTACGTAAAAACCCACAGGATTTTCCATTTGACCCAGCGTTGAGTCAAAAGTTGGACGAACCCTACCCAGTGGGTTGTAATTTAACCTATGGTGGATTGTTTTAACCCATCGTTGAGTCAAATATAAACATTTTGACCCAACAGCTGGGTTTGTGCCCTTTTGAGCCACCGCTGGGTTGATAATAACCCAGCATTTTTTAACTCTTTCGCCCCCATTGACGAGATATCTCGTCAATTAAGAGAAAACGCTTCCCCGCCAATGACGAGATTTTCCGTCTTTCCGCAATACCGCTATTATCCACCAGGTGGCGCACTTCCGCAACTTATACAACCCGGAAGTAGCGCCTCACGTGAAAGATAAAGAACTCCGTGTATGTTTTAAAGATCGCTCTGCATCTGATCTTTATCAAAAGTCCTTCACAAAAATGGAATTTTCTCAGCTTTTTGCTTAAAATTGGGTGTTTTTGAAGAAACCTACCCATGTTTGAGAGGTGATTACAAAAGAAAAAGCAGAGGGTCTGTTCTTTCATCTGATATATTGTTTGTTTATATATTTAAAGAAGAACATTTTCTGAAAGGCATTAAACTTTTGTGAAAATCATGAAAAATGCTGGCGCTGGCTGGCAACTTTTTTTAAAAACGCTAGCGGGGAAAGAGTTAAAGGAACACTAAACAAAATATTGTAAATAAGTTTACTAGTTTGCTCCAAACACACAAAAAAATTTAACAAAAGTAACAATGTGTTTTACATGGAAGAAAGTAAAACATCTAAAGTAGTCACACAAAAAATGCTCACAGTGTCAAACCACACAATATTGCACAATACAAGATTTCTAACTGCTACTGTAATTACAGTATGATGACAGTATGAGAAGAAATAAACATGACCAACTTGAAGTGACAGTCTAACCTCAATAGCAGGACAACGTGCGTTTTTTTCTCGATCTGTTCTCAGCATAATGTTCCAGATCTCCAGATCTCCTCTACAGCACACACAGCATACTGCTGCTAAAACATGCTGACCAACCAACGGGCCACTGTTATAAATGACAGCACCCTCCCCACAACACACCTACAGTTACAATTTTACATAAATGCATTAGGCAGACGCTTATTTCCAAAGCAACATAAATATTTTATCAGTATGTGTGTTCGTTGGGGACTAAAACCACAAACTTTGTGTTACTAATGCAATGCTCTACCAATAAATCTACCTATTGACAATCCACAACCTTTAACCATGAAAGTTAAGTACTATATAAAACCACCTTACCCATAATGTGTTTATTTCTTACTGAACCAAAGGAAATGAATCCATTTAAATTCAAAAGGGAATTATGTGGTCAACCTGAACCCATCGGTTTACATATGAGATGTCTTTAGTGTATGTAATGTCTTTAAACACAGACTCGTGTATGTCATATTGTCAGAGAGTAAAATGTGATGTGATAAACAGATTTATGGTGCCAGAAGTTCACAGTATATCAGCAGTAAACCCCAGACTGTGTAAACAGGCTCTGTTAATTCTCTTCTCTGGCGTTCATGTGATTTATAAATATGAAGCTTTGCACTGCAGTCATAAAGCCAAGTTCACTCACTCACTCAACATACTGCTGACTTCGGCATTAAATACATGTATAATAAACACATGAATATTGTGTATGTGTGTGCGTGTGTGTGTGTAGGAATGTAAGGAATGCCTTCCATCATCAGATCACAAACAGACCAACAGAAAGAGAAAAGCTTGGGTCAGCAGTGCCATCCATGAGCCCCTGACAACCCAAAATACACCATCCGCAAAATACTGTCCTGTACCCATAACACAAGTCTCCCAAAACATACTTCACCTTTCAATACATAACCAGCACTGTCACTACTATTCCTCACACTTCATTCACACACCCCCAACATATATAGCTAAGTCGTTATGTTTTGCTTTATCCAATATAACTTATTTCCTACATCCATTATCATAAATGTGCATTTTCCCATATTATATCTTTCCACTATTAAAGGGGACATATGAAAATCTGATTTTTTCTATGTTTAAGTGCTTTGATTGGGTTCCCAGTGCTTGTATCAACCTAAAAAATGTAAAAAAAGATCAACCTAGTAATTTAGTATTGGTAAACCATTCTCTGCAAGCATGTGAAAAAATAAGTAATTGAAATTTGGCTCCCCTTGTGATGTCAGAAGGGGATAATACCACCCCTTAATCTGCACTATCCAACCACGGCACAGCCATTTAGTGCAGAGTTCGGTTCATTTGCATTTAAAGGCAGGGTATCTCATTTGATCCAGAAACATTTTTAGTTATGCTGGTTAAAAGTCTCCTCACATCCTGATAGCAATCACTATGCTAAGTTGTTTAAATGTATTTGTAGAAATTTATGTCATCTGTGAAAGGCGTAGGACCAAAAAATGTTCAATCAATCATAGATCTATGTCCGAACGGACGTTGCCTTTTTTGTCCCTCATCCGTAAGCGTAATTTGAATTCCACCGCGTAGCCTGTTCACGCAGACACCATACGTCATTGGCGCGTTCACGTGCGCTCACCTCCCGTCTGTAAACAGAGGGAGAATGGCAAACTTTTCTGCTGAATTGACAACCTGCTCAGGAGCCACAAAACGAAAGACATCTTTTATAACAACAACAGCAAAAAGTGCCTGGATCAGCAAAGAGCAAAAACCCAAATGAACATCGGTAACTTTACTGGTTTACCACGAGATGCTAACAACTGCAGGAGGCAGAAAGGGTCGTTGCACTGTTTATTTTGGTAAGGTAGGTACGCGACATGTTTGTATTGAGATGGATTCAGATATTCTACTTTGAGGAAACATTGTGTTGCTTATGAAATTTGTGTTCGTTTACGGATTAGCGTAACGATATAGTTATTACGTCTACACAACCGAAAGTGTGCTTTAACTAATTCTGATGTAAAACAGTTGTTTATGTTTGTTATTTTGGTAATGTTATTCACTTTGTACTGCAATGTTTTCTCACTGGTGAATGAGACATGAGATGTGACCGTCTGATCTGTCCGTGTTCATGTGTTTTGAAAGAGGCGTGACTTTGGATGCCGATTTAAATCAAGGGGTGGGATCGTGATTTCATTGCTAGACGGCTACCGTTAGCATTTTTCAAAATGTGATACCCTACCTTTAACAGGACACACCCCAAAACAACACATTTTTGCTCACACCTACAAAATGGCAATTTTAACATGTTATAATAAATTATCTAGATGGTATTTTTTAGCTAAAACTTCACATACATGCTCTGGGGACACCAAAGATTTATTTGACATCTTAGAAAAGTCTTGTAAAATGTCCCCTTTAATGTGGCAGACAGGCAATAATATAGTTCATACTATTTATTGTGCATACATTTACATTTACATTACACGCATTCATTTAGCAGACACACGGGTGATATTATAATAGCATAATCCATTAATAGTCATTTAAGGCTTGTGGGCATTAGCACCCATAATGCATATATAACATCATATCATATTACCCTCCTACAGCATCCAAAACATGTTTATTGCCAAAACAGACCTTAACACCCCATAAAAAAATCCACCAGAGCCTAGAAATCTCAAACAAACAATTTGCATAATATACTTTCACTTTCCACAACACATTGTTTCCAACAATATCAATAATAGTCTGAATATAACAAATACCATTACATACCAACACTTGGTGGGGAAAATGAAGGTTTCCCTATTTTATTCCTTAAACAGACCATAATACTTATCCCTACATACTCAAAGCACATTAGAAATCCAATGTTGCCAATCCCATAACTGATAACTATCTTCCACCAACATATCATTCCCATTAAAATTCAAGTACTGTAGGACTCATCACAGCCAGTATGTAACAAAACAAACCCTACTAAAATATCCCGAAAGCACCAAAAAACACACAACTTCACCATGATGCATTTGATTTGCTCATTTAATGACATACTATGACAACAAATCTGACCATCAGCACACATATTGTTAATGTGAATGTGCTGTCTATTAAAATGCTGGGATAGGCTGGTGATGAGGTGTATACAGTGAGCTATTGTAGTGTTGAGTTATGGCCGGTGCGCTTCACTTCATGCCTGACAGACGCCTCTCTGGGAGATCCATTTGTCTTAAGTGAACTTCAGGAGGGACTCGACTTACTGTAGAAGGAAAAAATAGTGACACTAACAATCTCTCTATGTCTCTCTCTTACCACTCCCTAATATGTCTCTCTTTCTACAGGTGAGCGGGAGAGTACTTTAAGCTCTCTTACGTCCAGTTTATGGATAAACAATGGACCATTAATCTCTGACTTGCGCACTTGCCTTGATATTCTTATGCACCTAAATGACCAAAATGCTCCCAACTCATCACATGTTGACATTTGGACAGCGCCTCATCTGCACCACTTTTTAACGCTTCTGGACAACTCCTTACTGTTCTACATCAAACTGCATCTGACACACATTTTAATGCATTTAGTAGCCATAGAATCTCTTGAGACCTTGAGAGAGTCTACAATATGGTTTATTTTTAAACTACACTAATGTAAGTGCACAGTTACTAATGCATAAATAATTGTGTAGTATCTGACAGTTATCCTCGTGAGCTTATTTCACTAAACGCTGTTGAATCTAAAGCCCTTTTCAAACAGACAATACAGAAAATACACGAAAAATGCATCCAAGATTTGTCCAGGATCGTTTGATTTTTGGTTCATTCACACTGCCAATGATTTTCCGGAATCTGTGCATGCGTTCACACACGTGTCATAAAGATCCCAAAAAAATCCTGCACTTGGTAGTTTTTTTTCTCTGCAGCGTCTGAAGTAGGGATTTCAATTATTCGATGATCGTTTAAATTAACGATCAATCAATCGAATAATCATTAACAGTAATAGTGCAATAAGCCTTTACTGCAGTGTCAAAAACGCCAGCTTCCTCACGCAAATTAAAATATTTAATTTGGTCTAAATAACATCCAAATGAGTCAATGTAGTTATAAAATCATCAATTTAAACTTATCTCGTAATACAATATAATGACTAATAGACACAGTGTATAAGACTGAGCATCGTTGTGATCATGGCTAGTTTAACTTCTGCGCGCTCACTTCATTTTTTTTCTCCGGCTGTATGTGTTTTCAGCAGGCACCGCACAAACGTGCATGATCTTGCTTATTAGACAATCGTTATTTTTTATCGATTAATTGTTAAAATCCCTATTCTGAAGTTTGCTAATTATCAGTTATTTCTCTCTCCAGAAACCACCCGCGTGCATTTTTGTTTATGATAGAACTATAAAGGAGTGATGCGCTGTTCTTGTATGCTGGTGAATGATCTCAGCTTTAGCGCTGAGAGTGACAAGCTACCTGATATCTGCCTCAGTCTAGCTTGCAGACATTTCTCATTGTGAATTTTAATGTGCATTTAAAACCCTGTTTTAAAGCAACACTATGTAGTTTTATGTAGTCTCTAAAATTATTTCAGTGATAGAACAACTTTTAACTGGACAAATTGTACTGTTGCTGCAACCCGAGCAGCCTCCTAGCTGCTACAAGCACACTCTGAAAGTGGCGGTGGAGGGTAGAGCACACAGCCCCGCCCCTCCCGCTGCCTGCAGAAGAGTGTCTGATACCAGGTACTGTTGCGCTTTTCAACCACATGGGGGAGCTGTAAGTCATTTTTACATGGAAACTACATAGTGTTGCTTTAAAGAGCTGAACGATATATCTTGTTGCGATGACGCACGTGCATTTTTGTTTATTATAAGCTCATATGAGTGCTGCTGAATGACCTCAGCTTCAGCGCGGATAGTGACGAGCTCCCTGATCTCTGCTTCAGTCCAGTTTGCCGACATTTCTCGTTGTAAATGTTGATCTGCATGTAAATCCTTCGTTTTAAAGAGCTGTACCATAACTTTGTGTCGCCACATCCTCACTACAGCATGCCCCATAAGCACGTCCTCACTATGGCACTATGGTGTTTGCATCTTGTTCAAATGAATCTTATAAATATGTTACTAGATCCTCTTTATGGGAGCGATCTTAGAACATTTACTGGATGCGTTTGCGTTCACACAGAAGCCTGTCTGCCAATTTTACAGATATTTTCTGGGACCAAAGTGCTGTGTGAATGAGGATTAACACATCATTTCTTGCTCTATGAAAGACTGAAAGAATCAAACATAATGTGTGTATGTATGTGTAAGTGTGGCTTGTGATACATAAGCAACAATAACTAACTGAAAAAAGTAAATTCTATTACTGTATGTCTACTGCATTGTATCGTCATTTACTGTAATTCTAGGGAGCAGCATGCAGGCATCTCCTTAAAAATACATCAAAGCTGTAGTATGCATACTTCCTTCCAGGCATTTTGCTGTCATATAAACATTCTAGAATAATTTTGGCATTATGGATGTTACATTTATTTGGTGTGTGGCTGGAGACTCACATACACAATAAAGAGGAACGCATGTCATGCCCACCGGCTCATACACTGTTTTATAAAATGGTCACACGCATGAAAGTCTGAAGACACTGAATTATACAAAAACAGTATTTGGATTCTTTTCATCTCGATGACAGAAACTATTAAACTAGATATACTGTATCATTTAATTTCTCTTTTATAATTTATTTTGCTTGCATAGCTGGCAATGTGGTGTAATTTATCATACATAACCTATGTGATCTTTCTCAGCTTGCATGAGACTATTACGGTACAAACATACCATAATGTGGTGTGTGTGTATGTGTGTGTGTGTGTGTGTTATGATGAGCTGATGTGACTATACTGAACATCACTCTGGTGTAATCAGGTTGTGTAACGGTCAGCCTGAGGGCCGATCCTATAAAAGAGTCCCGGGACGGTTCAGAGAATGGGACTCATAGCTTAATGTTCTCTCTACTAATATGAGTGGACTACAGTGCCAATATCATCTTTATTGGGATTTATTTAATCAAAAAGGATTTATTTAAAATACAATTCTGATGATGTATTAGAAAACAACCAAAAATTTTGTATTGTAATTGCATTGCATAAATGAAATGCTGAGAAGACATGCTGAGAAGAGAAACAATCTTTTACCAGCCCAGAGCTTTAACCGCAACATCACACAATGCCCCACAGACATAGCTTTCATCTTAAACTATCAAAGGAAACCCTCAAAAACTATATTCGAACCCTTACACGTAACACATGAACTATGATTTGGCATGTGTAAGTAAACTAATGCTCTGTTCGTTCTAACTCAGTGGTTAGAGCCCCTTAACCCTCTACATCTATCTTTTCATTTGATTTTGCTATTACGTTGTCAAGCACGCTGAGATGGAGCAAGCGGATTGAAATCATTTTTTTACACAAGAGAATATTTGAACTACCCTATCTTGGCATTGTAAGCATATGATTTAAAAATGCTTAAATATGATAAATACTGTATTAACATAAATATGCCTTTTAATAAATATACTCGCCTTCCTTCAACGTGATGCACAGCCGATAAACAAAAATATATTTTGTAATGTTTTAATTCAAATAAAATTTTATATTGGATGCAGCAGGCGCAATGATATTACGCAGCCCCCCCAAAATGGTCCTTTCAATGTTACCTAGCTGGGGACTATTTTCGGGCACTGCGTAATATCATTGCGCCTGCTGCTTTCATGGTACGGCAGCAAAGTTACTTGATTATTACGCCGGAATGAGAGTATAGTTCCTAGCAATATCGGCCTAGAAAATCGCAAATTAATTTTCTGTCGGTCTTAGTACACGATGTAACTCCAAAAAAGTCACGTTTTAAATAGGAAAAATATTTAAACCCTTTTGTCTTTTTTTGAGCGCGATGCTAATGGTCTAATCAGATTTAATGGATTATGCTAAGCTATGCTAAAAGTGGTACCGCCAGACCCAGAGATCGGCTAAATGGATTCCAAAACAGTAAAACTCAGATGTTTAACTCTAGGAGAGCTGGAACATATGCCTAATTTCAAAATTTTCAAGTGTTCCTTTAACATCTTCTTGCGGTCAAAATGTTTAAAATTGCTTGAATGTTAACATTTGCAAGGTTTCTAAACACATGCAAATGATAAACTTTTTTATACAAATAGCTATTTATGTATCATGATGCATATTTGATCTATTATTAAAGATATATGCGTCATTTCTTTTGCTTTTCCACAAAAATATTTTGTGTCTCGTCTGACTGGGTGGGCCAGCCATCAATCTGAGTTGTCCAGTGCCACCCTGGCCCTCATGTAGCCTCGCCACTGGTGTGTTTGTGAGATTTGAATGCCTTCTCTTATCTTAAAAAACTAAAGTAAACGTGTTTTCCCTTACGAAAATTAACCATGGTTTTACTACAGTTAAAACCAAAAAAACATGGTTACTGTAGTAAAACCATGATAACCACAAAATAACCATGGTTTTGACAACCATGGTTTTCAAAAACCATAGTTAAACCATGGTTAGTGTAGTAAAACCATGGTTTTGCTGATAGTAATCAATGCACCAAAAAAACATTACTACACTTTTACCACAATAAAACCATGGTTAATTTTCATAAGGGTTCCTCATGGAAGGTCTGTATTCAATATTTCAATTGTATTAATTATGTATTTTGCATCTGTATTATAAAATATGTCAAATCAATATTTAACGCTCCTTACCTTACTTGAGGTAAATAGCAGTGTAATAAGTAAGGAATAATTGATTATTGAGCTTATACTATGGATACCACACCTCAAGACATCAATCACATGATATATTTAAAGGGATTTGTTCGGTTTTTGCACTTAAATCACTACTGTGAGTAGGACTATTTCTTCCGCGCCTCATCCAACAACTCTTTTGCTTGTTCCAAAATGTCTTTTTAAAGCTGGCAATGAAGGCTTTAGCCGCTGTTATTGCCTCGGAAAATCGTCTGTCATGTTGTTTTTAATTTAACAGTTACAGTTAACTATACGAAGTGATATGGAACTGAAATGCGGTCAAGAGAGCTGCCTGGAACTACGTTCAGCATGCATTTCCCAGAAAATAATTGCACACCTCAGAACGTTCATCAGCCAATCAAATTCAAGCATTCAACGGACCCGTAGTATAAGCAGGATATAATGTACAGGCAGCAGGGTGTTATCGCGAAATAAGCACTGCCTCTACTTCGTGTCTGGTCCTGATCATACTGTCGGGGCCTATTTCTGAGATAACAACCTGCTGCCTATACTGTACATTATCCCTTACTTATTTGAGCTCAAAGCATATTGGATCTCGTGCACCCCCATGAACTCTGGCACCCCCCTAAGGGGTGGGGGATCCAAGGTTGGGAACCACTGTTCAAACTCATAAGTGGTTACACATACGCAAATACGTAAGCATCTACTTAATGCACATAGATGTATAAACAGACAATACTTAACAATGTATCTGCCCCATGCATAAACAGACAACCAGTGTATTATTAAAGATCTATGGCAAGCTACAAGTTATGCACGCCTCAGTATTAATATTAAAGGTTCTTCAGTGATTCTTCGCAGAACCTTATATTATTAAAAAAAAGCTTGTGGCTCTTTCCCTTTGTGCTTATACAATTTTCTTAATTTAGGTAACGTATAGAGCATTGCATTAGCAGTGCAAAAGGTCACGTGTTTTATTCAAAGAAAACTCACAAAAAATTTAACTTGTAATGCACTGTAAGTTACTTTGGATAAAAGCATTTGCCAAATACATACAGTTAAATTAAATGTCATTTATGTACAATTCAGAAAATTAAGCCTCAGGTTTGGAACAGTGAGTGAAAAAAATCATGACAAGAATTAACCAAGTACAGAAATATGAAGCTGTGCTTTTTGAAGAAATAGTACACAGATTGTTTCCCGAAGTACCACGGAAGCATCTTGGGAACTTATTAAAATTTATTAGCACTGCATACAACTGCAAGGATATGCGATGATCAAGATGATTCCATGAGGATGAGAAGCTTGCGTTGAGCTCATGCACTTCCACCTGAGACGCTAAAGCAATAATTCACCCAAACTCCCCAGTACTGATAACCTGACCTGTCATCCCTTCTATCTGGATACACTTGTGATCATTCTGCCACTCAGAAGAACCCTCATTAAATCTCCCATCAGTCACCTCACAGGATCAAGAGATTACACATCACAGCCTGCGTCGCCGCCGTCAGGACTGCGGATCAGCGCTCTGTCAAATCCACACGCAGGTGTCACATACATTTAGATTTCTGGGCATCAAAAAAGTTACAAACAAAAGCACAAATGGCAGAGAATGAAGAACAAGGGAACAATTCAACAACAAAAGAAATTCAAGATGTTCACATCTTAAATGCAACACACACAGACAAAACTCTTGTCAGCTTGTGTCCAGTGTAGCGCAGAATGTCCAGACAGTGATTGAGTTCAGTGAGGGATTGAATAAAGAAACAGCAGGTATGAATGTGTGTCTTTAAATATCAGAGGAAATATACAGACTGCTTTAATTTAGCAAAAGACTCAACAACAGAAATGGTCCGATGGTCAGGGACCAATGTGAGGTTTTAAGGATTAGTCACTTTTTCTTAAAAAAAATCCATATAATTTACTTACCACCATGTCATCCAAAATGTTGATGTCTTTCTTTGTTCAGTCGATAAGAAATTATGTTTTTTGAGGAAAACATTCCAGGAATTTTCTCATTTTAATGGACTTTAATGGACCCCAACACTTAACAGTTTTAATGCAGTTTAAAAATGCAGTTTCAAAGGACTCTAAACAATCCCAAAAGAGGCATAAGGGTCTTATCTAAGGAAAAGATTGTCATTTTTGACAAGAAAAAAAAGCACTTTTAAACCACAATTTCTCGTCTTCCACAGGTCCTGTGACGCCTCGCGACCTCGCGTAATACGTCATCACGTCAAGATGTCAGGGATGACGTATGCGAAACTACGCCCCAATGTTTACAAGTGTGGAGAAAGAGGACCGCTCCGACGTTGTTGTATATGGAATGATACAAATTAATGTCTTTGTGTCACTTTATTGTTTAAAATGGTCCGCAAATGTGCGTTTCATATATGTAACACGTGACCTTTCCACGACATTACGCAATTACGTGAGGTCACGATGGCTTGTCACATGAACAGAGGAAGACGAGAAGTTGTGTTTTAAAAGTGCATATTTTTTATTTTTCTTGCCAAAAATAACAATCATTTCGCTAGATAAGACCCTTATGCCTCGTTTGGGATCGTTTAGAGTCATTTGAAACTGCAATTTTAAACGGCATTAAAACTGTTAAGTGTTGGGGTCCATTAAAGGATTAGTCCATTTTCTTAAAAGAAAAATCCAGGTGGTTTGCTCACCACCATGTCATCCGGGGTGTTGATGTCTTTCTTTGTTCAGTCGAGAAGAATTTGTGTTTTTTGAGGAAAACATTGCAGGATTTTTCTCATTTTGATGGACTTTGGTAGAGCCCAACATTTCATGCTTGACTCGACAATTAACAGTTTTTTTCATGGAGTTTCAAAGGACTATAAACCTATAAACCAAACGAGGCATAAGGGTCTTATCTAGTGAAACGATTGTCATTTTTGACAAGAAAAATAAAAAATATCCACTTTTAAACCACAACTTCTCGTCTAAATCCGGTCGTGATGCGAAAGCGTGACCCCACGCAATACGTCATGACGTCAAGAGGTCACAGAGGACGAACGCGAAACTCCGCCCCAGTGTTTACAAGTGTGTTGATAGAGGACCGTTCTGACGTTGTTGGTTGTCGAATGATATTAATGTCTTTGTGGCAGTTTATTGTTTAAAATGGTCCGCAAATGTACGTTTTATATATGTAACACGTGACCTCCCTACGTCACTGCGCATTTACGTTAGGTCGCGTTGGACCGCGGACCTAGACAAAAAGTTGTGGTTTAAAAGAGCATTTTTTTTATTTTTCTTGTCAAAAATGACAATCGTTTCGCTAGATAAGACCCTTATGCCTCGTTTGGGATTGTTTATAGTCCTTTGAAACTCCGTTGAAAAAAAGGAATGTTTTTAAAGTGTTGAGTTAAGTTTTAAATGTTGGGCTCTATTAAAGTCCATTAAAATGAGAAAAATCGTGGAATGTTTTCCTCAAAAAACATAATTTCTTCTCGACTGAACAAAGAAAGACATCAACATTTTGGATGACATGGTGGTGAGTAAATTATCTGGATTTTTCTTTTAAGAAAATTGAATATTCCTTTTAACATGGGAAAAATCCTGGAATGTTTTCCTCAAAAAACATAATTTCTTCTCGATTGAACAAAGAAAGACATCAACATTTTGGATGAGTAAATTATCTAGATTTTTTTAAAGAAAATTGACTAATCCTTTAAGGCTGAACTTTTAGCTGTATGTGTATGATGCCTTGTGTGTTTGTTTAGCATGTGCATGCATTTTATACATTTTATGCATGTGCACAATTATATGCAAACTCGAGCATTTCAATTTGTGCACAATGCAGTCAAATTGTGCTGATTTGGTAATATTGTTCAACTAGCTGGCTCGGAAGTCGAAGCAATTCAGGCTTATGAGTGACAATTTCTTAGGAGCATCAGTTTGCAATAGGTTAAAAATCCTCAACAAACAGCAAATATATACCTAAATGAAGTCTTAAAATGTAACACAAAAATTAAGCAATAAAAATCCTTGCCATCAATTCTATCTCTCGGTTCTTCCAGTGAAATGAACGGTCCCATACATTAAAAGGGAAGTTCCCCTCTATTGCCGTCACATGCACACAGTGAAGGAATGAGATGCAACAGAAACACACGTGTACAGAGGCACACGCTCGCTCAATAGTGATGGATTAGATCAGGAGCAGATGGACCACAAGAGAGACGGATACAAAGAAAGATGTCAGCAAAAGCAGAACGGGATACCTTACTGTTGATTTTGGACTTCTTGGCGTCCTTGCGTGCCTTTCTGCTCCTCCGCTCTCTACCGTCTCTCCGTCCGAGCGCTCCCCCCATCTCCTCTCATCATACACTCATCTTCCACATGCCCTCTCACCCTACAACTCTCTCTCTCTCTCTCTCTCTCTCTCTCTCCACACTCACGTCTCGCCCGCTCACACTCACTAACGTGTCCGGCATGCGATGAAGGGGCGATTCTGCTGGATGCAGTGATGGAGAGGGAGGGGAGGAGAGAAATGAAAAGACGTGTGTTGTGGCGTTAATGTTGTTGAGGTGGGGTGGGGTGGGGAGACGATTTGGGTTTGAGCCAGTCAGAAACAAGCTCACAAGCGTTGGCTCTCGGCTGTGCACTCATTGACAGTCATTCGCTCTCGGCTGAGAGAAACCGCGTGTGTGTCCCAAGGAGAGCGGTGAAAAAACAGCTCCACACTCTGACAACAGACACGCACACACATACACTATGCAGTCGACTGCAGCATGCTCATTGACCAGAACAGATGCGACTGCGACTGTGTTTAGCTCCACCCCCAGCATATGATTGGTTAGAGACAAACCGGAGCGGCATGCTGCTCTTTCTCTCCTAACTATTTGATGTTTAAGGTGGGACATACGATTGGTTGATTATATGATGGTAATATTCAGAGAACCTGGAAACAGGACTGTACTGAAAAACTGATCATAAAATAAAATAAGTAAGCAAGCAATATCTTACAGTATAATATATAATGTAACGATTTAAACATATAAGATATTATTCATTTCCAATCTAAGCTTTTAAATGTTTGTCCAATGAATTTCAAGTCTTTAAACAGGTGGTTATTTCATTATTTCATTGCTTACATTTTACTTGGTGTCATTATAAGTCATTATGTATGTATATAGCAGTAACAGTAGGAGATCATCAGCAACACTGCTTTATTATCACCGTTGAACAGCAATGACATTTGAAAGGCTATGCAAGCACACACATGTCATTATAAACCACTGCAGTGGTAACAATTTGTAGCAATATACTGTAATGCACAAATATAAGGTCACGGATTTGCTGCAGTCTGCCTTTTCCTTAAAGATACATGCACTGCATTAAGATGTGCTTGAGGTTTAGGGCAGCTTATAGCCACAAGCTTTGTTTTCATTAAAGATTTGCGCAAAACTTTAGCGTCATAATCAAACTATTGTAAAATGACGTAATTTCCATTAACCCATGTTATGCGACTAAAACGTTATTTAGGTGTTTCGACTTTATATGCTGCTGCACAGACCGAAATGCGGATGACATCAAAATACCGCGAGAGTGACTCGGAAGCATACAAAGCAGTTAAAGACGGGGGCGTGATTTTTGAAAAACACTTTGGAAATGGGAGTCGGGCCGAGTACCAAAACACACTTGTAGCCAATCTGCAGTAATGGCCGTGTCTACTAACCGACATCGGTGCCTGGGTTGCCTATGTGTGGGGCGGGTCTATCAATAGAAGCTCTAGATTCTATTGAGGTAGGGGCGTGATTGTTCAGATGATTTCAAATATCAACATTGGCTTTCAGAGGTCATGCACCCAGCCTTTAATTCCCAAATAGCTTGCGCTGTATTTTCATGTCATGCGCTTGGACCATGAATATGATGTCATTAACCGCCATTGTTTACATTACAACAATAAGCTCGCTGCGAGGCAATTTAAGGTTCACACTTCACATCTAAAACTGCACAGAAACCGCGACCCCACTGCTTTCCTCTTTCTTTCCAACGTGCTTTCCGAAGTAGAATTCTGAAAAGTTGATGTATTTTTTAAATGGCTGCGGCGCCAATGCACCAGAAAAAAAAGAGCGCATCACGACGTGTAACGCGTGCTTGCAGCACATCTAAATTCAAAACAACTTATTTGTGCGCACAAAAGATGCAAAATGTGAACCGCACCAATTAAAATGTAACTTCCACTTTCTCATCAAGTTTGAAATCTGTGTGAAATCTACTGGTAAAAAGACAGAACGTCACTGCGTGTGAACAGCACATTTTTGTCTTTACTGGTAAAGTCATTCTGGTAAATTCATGGTAAGTTACTGAAATTACTGTGTAAAGAGGCTAATGCCAGTAATGCATTTACAATAGGTTGATAAAGTACCTTACTAATCTTCTCTTCGCAAAATTAAATCCATTCATTCAACTCCTGTCATGATATATTTAGCTGGCACACCCTGTGACTAGTTAGTCTCATATAACAGAGATCATTACATCAAGCGCCACATACAGTACAATAATTAAAAGTTCATCTGCTGAGAATTAAAAGTTCATCCTGCCAGATACAGGACCATTCAGAAAGATCTTTTATAGTTTACATGAACAAAAATAAAAACCTTTAAACCCGCTGAAATCTCTTTTTATTATTTAAATATTTACTGTAAGCGTTAATATATATATATAATGTATATATATATATATATATATATACAGTCTTGTTCAAAATAATAGCAGTACAATGTGACTAACCAGAATAATCAAGGTTTTTAGTATATTTTTTTATTGCTACGTGGCAAACAAGTTACCAGTAGGTTCAGTAGATTCTCAGAAAACAAATGAGACCCAGCATTCATGATATGCACGCTCTTAAGGCTGTGCAATTGGGCAACCAGTTGAATTAGTTGAAAGGGGTGTGTTCAAAAAAATAGCAGTGTGGCATTCAATCACTGAGGTCATCAATTTTGTGAAGAAACAGGTGTGAATCAGGTGGCCCCTATTTAAGGATGAAGCCAACACTTGTTGAACATGCATTTGAAAGCTGAGGAAAATGGGTCGTTCAAGACATTGTTCAGAAGAACAGCGTACTTTGATTAAAAAGTTGATTGGAGAGGGGAAAACCTATAAAGAGGTGCAAAAAATGATAGGCTGTTCAGCTAAAATGATCTCCAATGCCTTAAAATGGAGAGCAAAACCAGAGAGACGTGGAAGAAAACGGAAGACAACCATCAAAATGGATAGAAGAATAACCAGAATGGCAAAGGCTCAGCCAATGATCACCTCCAGGATGATCAAAGACAGTGTGGATTTACCTGTAAGTACTGTGACAGTTAGAAGACGTCTGTGTGAAGCTAATCTATTTTCAAGAATCCCCCGCAAAGTCCCTCTGTTAAAAAAAAGGCATGTGCAGAAGAGGTTACAATTTGCCAAAGAACACATCAACTGGCCTAAAGAGAAATGGAGGAACATTTTGTGGACTGATGAGAGTAAAATTGTTCTTTTTGGGTCCAAGGGCCACAGGCAGTTTGTGAGACGACCCCCAAACCCTGAATTCAAGCCACAGTACACAGTGAAGACAGTGAAGCATGGAGGTGCAAGCATCATGATATGGGCATGTTTCTCCTACTATGGTGTTGGGCCTATTTATCGCATACCAGGGATCATGAATCAGTTTGCATATGTTAAAATACTTGAAGAGGTCATGTTGCCCTATGCTGAAGAGGACATGCCCTTGAAATGGTTGTTTCAACAAGACAATGACCCAAAACACACTAGTAAACGGGCAAAGTCTTGGTTCCAAACCAACAAAATTAATGTTATGGAGTGGCCAGCCCAATCTCCAGACCCTAATCCAATTGAAAACTTGTGGGGTGATATCAAAAATGCTGTTTCTGAAGCAAAACCAAGAAATGTGAATGAATTGTGGAATGTTGTTAAAGAATCATGGAGTGGAATAACAGCTGAGAGGTGCCACAAGCTGGTTGACTCCATGCCACACAGATGTCAAGCAGTTTTAAAAAACTGTGGTCATACAACTAAATATTAGTTTAGTGATTCACAGGATTGCTAAATCCCAGAAAAAAAAATGTTTGTACAAAATAGTTTTGAGTTTGTACAGTCAAAGGTAGACACTGCTATTTTTTTGAACACACCCCTTTCAACTAATTGCCCAATTGCACAGCCTTAAGAGCGTGCATATCATGAATGCTGGGTCTTGTTTGTTTTCTGAGAATCTACTGAACCTACTGGTAACTTGTTTGCCACGTAGCAATAAAAAATATACTAAAAACCTTGATTATTCTGGTTAGTCACATTGTACTGCTATTATTTTGAACAATACTGTATAATAAAACTTTTTATATCAATTATCATTTGTATTTTATTTATTTATTAATTGTAAATCTTATTATTTTTTAATCAAATATGAAACTGTTAACATGAGTTAATGCACCTCAAACTAACATCAATTACTCTAATGACATAAACAAGAATTAAAACATGCTTATATACAATATATTGTTCGTTTTTTGTTCATAATGCCTTTACTAATGTGAACAGATACAACCTTTTTGTAAAGTGTTACAGTAATTTGTATTTTATATTATTCAATCAGTACACATAAACAAATAATTCAGGGTTTGTTTTGTTCACAGTCATAGCTCTAATACAGTATGAATATGAACACTGAATGAGGTAACTTGCCCTTAAAGACCGAAGTCCGGATCTAATCTACTGTTACACATGTGTTTTTTCTTTTAGCTGTTTACTTTCTCTAAAGACCTAAATTGTCCTTTTTTATGAGTTTATGAGGAGACTTGCAAAGACAGGAATTTTGACGCATGTGTGTATTTCAGGCTAATACAGCGGCAAAAAGAAGTTACTCACAAGCTCAATGAGAAGTCGATGCACGACTTGCATGTTCCTCTCAAACAGAAACAGTCCGCGCATAGCACTGTTGTTTGTGTTTCAACGACTTAAAATCACTTGATTTAAAACTGTGGCGCTTAAATACGTGTACAAATGTTAAGCTTTTGTGACCACGAGCACAGCAACGTGACATGGGCACTAGAGATGCGCGGTTGGCGGTCACAGCCGCGGACTCCGTGGATAAACCGCGGATCGGGCGGATGACGTGACGAAAAAGAATATTTTTATTAAATTCGGGCGGGTGGCGGATCGACTGCTTGTTATTAGCTGTGTCCTTCTAAGCATGCGACCTTAAAAGGTGAGCACTCTGTCTTTCAAGGTGGCAGCCTCAGAAGTTTGCGAAGAGAACTGAAATGAGACGGTCTAGCCTTCTGAGGACCCATAATTTGCGTCACCTGTTGCACGCGCCCCCAGTAGCGCCCACCACCCCTGTCAGCAATAAACAGCGGAGACATTTCTGACTTATTAAAATAAATATGTAATCAAAAAAATATTAATTTATTTTAGAAAATATGACACATTGATGTAGATTAAACTATTCAACAGTATATCAAATAATCAACCTTAGAAATATACGCAACATAAACCGAATAATATTAACACAAAACATAACTTATAATACTAAAACAGTGACAAGAAAAAGTTTTCTAATACACTTTTATTAAATAATGGTTTTAATTGTTTGGGATAGCCTCGGCTGTTAAGGATCCATTCATTCTATCATTAACAGCGCGGAGAAATGAGGACGCATTTTGACATAGCTCTTATCAACGCCGGCGAAGGAGGTACGTGGCAAACGCAAAAAATGAGAATTAAAAACAAAGGAAATAGAAGGTCAAAAAAGGGTTGCCTGGAATAAGTTTTACAAAGTGGTAAATCAGGATGACACCAGACAGTGCAGACTAATTTGTGCGTTTAATTTAGGCTTATTTATTTATTTATTTTTGTCCCATGTGCGCCGATCGGAGACTGAGTTCACTGCTGATATTCTAGACTTCTAGTCTCGCGGCTGTCATCAGCAGCGGCTGTCATCAGCAGCGCCTTGCATCGCCCAGTCAGCGGATGGCGGGCGGGTGCGGTTTTGAAAACTGGTCAGAAACATTGGTGCGGATGAATGGCGGACGGATGATGAGTTTTGTGATGCGGTTGCGGATGAAATAATAGCCCATCCGCGCATCTCTAATGGGCACGTAACCTCGAATGAGAAAATACTAAGTTACGAGTTAAGTGTGTGCGCTTAATCTGCATAGACTGCTTAAACTTCGGCAGCAAATAAGGTGACTATAAATTTTAAAACATAACCCGCCAAGTTGGCTAGTGATTTCACATCGTTACCACAATAGCTGGACATGTCGCAGACCCCCCCTCACCCCTCATTTTCAAAAACTCATTGGATCTAGACGAATCACAAGAATGACTATTTTGGATCAAAACCGCAAATTTCACAGAAAGGGGACAAGTTTGCACCCCTGTTAATTACTCTATTCATAAACTTCAACAGATGGAGTAAATTTAGAGCACATGAAGTTCCTCCTGATGCAAAACAATGACTGATGCATGATGTGTGTTAGCCAAGTTTAATAGGAGGTTTAGGAGGTTTATCCAAAGGCACAAAAGTCTAACAAAACACGAACAATCTAACAAAACAAACTACACACATACCGTCTTTGGAGCTCGTATGCTAATAGGGCAAAAATAACTTGGGGCACACAGAATTGGCTCAGATTTTGACAAAAAAATTCCTTTTCTCTCTTTCTCTCTCTCTCGTGCATGTGTCTAATGGACGTTTGAATCACGGGGGTTCCACACTGAAGGTGACTGGTGAATGTGGCAGCAAAAGCAGACAAGACTGTAGATCAGGGCCGGGTGAGTAAAGACTAATGTGTGGAGAGAGAGTGAGTGCTGGCGGCAGAAGTCATGCATGTAGGGATTTACTTCTTACTGAAAAAGATTGTGTGCAAACACACACACACACACTTATTAATTCTCTAACACATGCATTTGTTCATTTATTCACCATTAAACTGAAGGCGGACATTCGGGTGTGTGTGTGTGTTTGTGAATGAATTTGAACTACTATCTCACTGACATATCAAACATTCTGCATCCATGACCGCAGTTTGTGTTCAGTGCTATAAAGACTGATTCACTCTGAGCCTAGTAAAGGTTTCGAGCTGCTTGTTTGGAGAAACGTGTTCTGGATACAAAGTCTACCGACCAGAGAGCATGTGTGTGTGAATGGACGTGTGAATGAATTAATGAGTATGCAAAAATAAGAGGTAAGCAAATGAAGGAATGGATAAATCATTCAATAATAATAGTGAGAATATGCATGTGCGTGTATAAAAATGAACAAATGAGTTGGTGAATAATACATTACTCTATAAAGCAAATCAATTCTCAGGAAAGTGAAGACATGTGATGAGTCTCAAATACACCAAAGAGTCCCTTCGGCTCACTTCAGTTCTTACTGTACATCTGTCACAGTAGTATCTGTAGTATCCACATTATACGTTTTATCCAAAGCTAATGCACTAGTCAATAACACACTTTATGTACAGTCCAGCAAAAAAGTCTTTAAAAGAAACACTACTGTTTTTTTTAAAGAAGCTGTTGTCTGCACGCTCTAATTCTCTTGTTCTTTCTCTGGAGAAAACGATTACTTGCATACAGCTGAGCTTCAGTGTCTGCCAGTCCTTTAATGCTGATGAGGTAAGACTGTGTTGTACAGTATAGTGATGAGCCCATAAGGTAATGCTAACTTCTCAAATCTACATTAACATCGGGAGCTCCAGGACTGATATCCTGTTGGTCTCCAAAAAATGGTCCCTAAGGCTATGTCCACACGAAGCCGGTGCATTCCCTATCCGATCATTTTTTTCCCTTGCTCTAAAAAAATCATCCGTAAACACGAAACCACTGAAACCGACTGAAAGCGGTGTAGTATATATGCCGGACCAGTATGGGGTACTGTAATTCTGCCACAGATATACACTATACACGGAGAAGAAGACTTTGAGCATGCGCATAACCAACGTATGGTGTTGTCCATTATCGCTTGTTGGTCACCACAATTGCATAGAAGCAATAGATTTTGCTGTAATAAAGCTAGTAGGCTTTAGTAGCTTCTGTAGCACGAACACAATCACGTAGTCCGCCGTTATTGTTGTTGCTATTACGTGTGACGCTTCCGACACGTGACGTGATGACGTTTTCGCTTCACAAAATATACGGATTGGCTGTACAGACGAAACCGCAAGGGTGTCGGTTTCAGATTTATCCACTTTAGGACCCGGTTTCAAAAAATAGCGGATTCAGTCTCCCAAAGCGCCGGATCCGTGTGGATGAAACGCCAATACGATAACAAATTTATACGTATACAGTGATACGCGTCTCCGTGTGGACAGCCCCTAACTGTCACTCGGGCGGTACCCTTTCAAAAAGTACACCTGTGCACCTAAAGAGTTCATTTTAGTACCTCAAAGGTAGCTTAATGGTACATATTAGGACCTTTTTGGATCTTTTGAAAAGACCAGAGCAGCGGGGGAGTGGGGACAATCGCACTTGGGTACATTTCGGTCCAGTTAAATATAATATGTGCGTGCCCTGTGTCGCTTTTGTTGGCGCAAGATGGCGCGTTCCTTCTTTTAACTCTTTCCCATCATTGACGAGTTATCCCGTCAATTAAGAGAAAACATTTGCATAAAAAAGTGTTCCTGATGAGGTTTTATGTTAATCTGTAATCCCGTGCTATACACTAGATGGCGCACTTACCCAATTCAGTGTTGGGATAATGCATTACAAGTAACGCGCATTACGTAATAATATTACTTTTCTGAAGTAACAAGTAAAGTAACGCATTACTTTATAAATCTACACATTAATATTTGAGTTACATTTTTTTTAAAAAGTAATGCAAGTTACTTTCAGTTTAATTAATTCAATTTAAAAATAAAATAATGTACTGAATTAAACTGAACATATTAACGTAGAATTATGCACTCTCTGCAGGAACAGTTTGAGTCAAAAAACGGAGATGGCAAGCTAGAGCTTAACATTTTTGCGATCATAAAAAACACATGCAAGGCCTGAAAGAGATCAAGGTTTAGCCAAGTAAGAAAAAGGAATGCAAAAGTAACTTTTAAGTAACGTAAGCATTACTTTTCATGAAAAATGACTAAGTAATGCAATTAGTTACTTTTTTGGGGAGTAACTTAATATTGTAATGCATTACTTTTAAAAGTAACTTTCCCCAACACTGACCCAATTTATAAAAAAAAACTAAAGCAAAAAAAAAAAAAGATTTACTAATTTTAAACTCTGTGTAAGTTTTGATAATCGTTCTGAATCTGATCTCTAACAAAATTCGTTCAAAAAATGCAATTATTTCAGCTTTTTGCATTTTTTTTTTTTAAAGAAAAATACCCATTTTTAAGAGTTTATAAACAAACAAAAAAATATATAAATAGGATGAAACGTTTTCCCCGTTTTGTTTGTTAATTTGTTTATTTATTGTTTGTTTGAAAGCAGAGGGTCTGTTCTTTCATTTGATATATTTGTATGTTTAAATATTTTTAGAAAAAATAAATTCCTGAAAGGCATTTTGTGAAACTTTTGTGAAAATCACAAAAAATGCTGGCGGCAACTTTTAAAAAAAATTGCTGGTGTGGAATGAGTTAATGAATTACACAAAATACAGCAAGGTTTGTTAACTATACTAGTATAACTATATAGAAAAAATGAAGAACAAAAAATGCACATCAAGTGTGTCTTGCTTTTTATGTTTTTAATTCATTTTTGAAGCCACTGTAAACTGCAAAGCTACATATTAATTGTTATATTGCAATGCTATTATATTTTGTGCACACATCTTATTTTATTGTAAATAAAAAAGCCTGACAACCATTAAAAACAGACGTTGTATCCATTGATTACGCCTCTCTGACACCCGCCAACTCAAAACAAATCTTAAAGGTCCCGTTCTTTCAGTTTTTTTTAAGCTTTGATTGTGTTTACAGTGCGCAATATAACATATGTTCATGTTTTACGTGTAAAAAAACACTGCATTTTTCACACAATTTACTTATCTATATAGCGCTGTTTTCACTGCCCTCAAAACGGGCTGATGTCTTCCTCGTTCTATGAAGTCCCTCCTTCAGAAATATGAATATGTAGCTTGTTTAGTTTGTTGTGATTCGATAGCAGCTTAGCTTACCGTTAGCTTAGCTGGCGACTCACATATTCCTGTGGGTGGAGTTTAGTCAAAAACTGTTTTATTGATGTCATTAAAGCAGGAAGTAGAGGGCTGTAGGCTTTGAAAGAGGAATTCTCTTAAAGAAAATATATCGCCTGACAGTGAACTTTGAGGTTTATCATTTTACAGTTATTATTTTTGCTATTATAACAACATTACACACTAACTAGGGTTTAAAAATGGGATCAGAAAGAACGTGACCTTTAAGTTTCCCACTTATGGCATCCATGCACATTTATTTCATAAATACAATATATATGATTTGAACGCACCACCTGTGCATGCATGTGCATTTGTGAGCATGTTTGTGCATCACTGCAAGCATCTGGAAACATGTCACCACAGCAAATGATAAACAATATTACTACTGTATAAGTGAATTAGACCCTCTTTTTAGCTTGACCAACAGCCCACCGTGTGAGCGAGAGATGGCGCAGTCCAGCAGCTAAACGCTGTACACGGTCATTCAAACATCCCACAATTCCTAATGAAACAACTAACAGTGACAGAAAAATAGGCATAAAACATATTGGACTTGTCCAACTGAAACAGAAATAAGCAGAGATGTCACTTGAGTGTGTTACAGGGAGACCGCAGAAAATTCAGATAACATTCTGTACCCACTTCAGTCCTCTCAAATGTCACTATAATGCCAGACATTTACAAAAACCACCAAGCAGCTGGACATGATCCCTGTAAGCTGAGTTTTTTTTAACCTACATTTAAATATAATGGTAAAAAATAAGGAATTGTTATATTATGAATTAAGTCTGCCAAAACATTATTGGTGATAAATTGTATACAAAATAAAAGTTTGTGTTTGCATAACATATTTGTGTATGTATTGTGTTATATCTATGGTCATATATATTTTGTTTAGGCCTATGTATATTTTTTATTTATATATAATATTATATAATATAAAATGTTTCAAACATATATACATGTGTAATTATTTTGTATATATAAATACACACACATGCATGCATTTAAAAAACATTCACACATATATATATATTAGGGCTGTCAATAGATTAAAATATTTAATCGCGATTAATCGCATGATTTCATGAGTTAACTCGCGATTAATCGCAAATTAATCTCATATTTTTATCTGTTCTAAATTTACCAAAATGTAACACTTTTCAAGTTTTTAATGCTCTAATCAGCATGGATTTGGATAATATATATGCTATATGCAAATGTATGTCTACAACAGCCTGTTTACATTTTCAACAGAACCATCAGCCATAGTTTTATAAATGTTTTTGCCTTTAGAAGACCTTGTTCTTTCTCCATTTCTGTTTGCTGCTGCATCATTTGTGACCTGTGCTGGCAAATTGAGTTGGGATGAGCAAATTTTCAAAAATTTGTCATTTATATTTTAACATTCTCTATTAAAAAACTTCAAAACAATTGGAACAATTTGACAAAGCATGACAGAACTATACCTGTTAACGCAGAGCAAAAACAATGTCGATATATTTTACATATATGTTTTTCTTTTATTGTTTAATTTTGACATTGAGACAGCCCACTTTAAGATACTGTAGGATAATGCAAGGGTTTAATATAATGACACAACAGATACTTTTCCTTAACAGTTAACCAAACATTCACTTCAGATATAACAGATTATAGGTCATACCTGCATGAATTCTTGTCAAAACAGATATTTTTAAACCTGTAATTTTGTGTTAGATGTCTATATATATCAGGGTCATACACGCGTTTGTGTGCAGGCGCATCAGACGTCTGCGTCAGACATCGCTTTTGAGTCTTGTCACTCTTAATAACTCTTTTAACATCAATCAGGTCCCGAACTTTATCTCTCTTAATAATTATTTTAACATCAAAAAAGTCCTGCAGTCTATTTTCTATCGTTTCTGAATGCTTTAAAAACGAAACTAAAAAGTGAAAGAAGACGCATCTTTGCTTACATGGATTTGGGACGGTACCCATCACAAAAAAACGTGCAGATAAAGAAAACTGCACGTGCAGAAAACGTGCATTTTAGATGTTTAATGACCATTTAGAGCATTGGATTCGCTAGACGAGAGCTTAATGTTCTTATTTTTATGAAAAGCTCAGAGTCATCTAGACAGTGCGGGTCACATGCTGCGTCTCAATTCATCCAGCTGTGGGTCAAACAGAAATTGCGTGTTGCGTTAATCGCGCGTTAATAAAATTAGTGCCGTTAAAATGAATTTGCGTTAACGCGTTATTAACGCGTTTATTTTGACAGCCCTAATATATATATATACATGTGAATTGTGTGTATTTATATATAGAAAATAATTACACAAAAAGACTAACTTTTATTTTGTATGCGATTAATCACGATTAATATTTTTACAGCCCTAGAATTAATACAATGAATAATATTAAGTATTAACTCAAGTGGGACTCTGTGCAGTTATTTTAGGCATGCAATACTACAGTCCTATCTACTTGAATGGGGAAAGACATATTAATAATAATAAAATTAAATCTCATACTAAAATCCCATTAAACCTGATATCAACTGTACAAAACGTTTGTTCCTTAAACTTAAATTGCACTAAAATACTTTTTTTCTAGGTGGTTTCGGCTACCGTGCATGCACACAGGTTGGCAAACGCCTCATGCGACTCTGTACAGAGCCCCTCCCCCAGAGAATCATCAGAGTCTTTATTGATTGATGATTGGTTCTTTGAACTGGAAGGCGGGACTTCCATCACTAGAGCTGCCATATAAATAGCGCTTTTCCATTGCATAGTACCCCACGGTTTGGGTCGAGTCAGCTTACTTTTGGGGGCTTTTTCACTGGGTGCATTACGTAGTACACTTTTTTTAGTACCACCTCGGTTGGGGTTCCAAGCGACCCGAGCTGATACCAAAACGTGATGCGAAAACACTGTAGATCACTAATTGGTCTGAGAGAATCATCACTACTAGTGTCATTGCTATAATGTAAAAGATTAGCTTTACCTTCATGCTAGCTTGCGCTTTCTCGAGTAAACCTGTTATCATCTGTGCTTTGCTGTAAGTTCCCAAACTTCCTTTTAGCGATGAAAAACATCCACAGGTTGAGAATCAGGAACACCATAACAGTTTTTTTCCAGACTCCCAGTTTGTGGCGGCAGATTCGTGACGCGCACGTCCGCATATCTGCGTAAATGCAACTTAAATGAGGCTTAGTGGAGCGCGTCAACTGACGCCACGGGTGTTTATACAGAAACTGTCATGTGAGACAGAGGTAGTGATAAACGGGATGTGCAAACATCTATTTGTGGTGGTCAATTTTAATTTTGTAGCGGACTATGAAATAAATAAATGTATGGGGATGTTCAACGTTGCTCTCACTTGTATGATGTCACAGCAGTAGGCAGCGCAAATATAACGATACGTCCATAATCCCTCCCACTCCAAAGTGTTCCTAAACTCAATGGAAAAGCTAACCAAGCCAAAGTGAGATGAGCTTACCCAACCTGACCCGACCTAAACCGTGGAGGACTATGCAATGGAAAAGCGCCATAAGTGTTGCATTCCTGTTAAACATTTGCAAAGTCTTCAGTGAATAATGATTAAAATTTGGCATAAGGGTAAGGTTTTTATTTTGGGGTGAACTATCCTTTTAATAAGTTCCAGTATAGATTAATCATCAATTATGATTTTTCAGTTCATACACTGCGGTTTTACAGTCACACAGGGTAATTCTGTCAGTGTTGTATTATCTGTATCATCTACAGAAACCTTTCGTCTAATTGAATGACATAGAGGATTCAAACTGACATGACAAGACATAAATTGGTATAAAGCCAACATTGATTTTCTTTTATTGTATTAATGGCATTGATTTAGGTTGTAACTCTGATTCTTTTGGAAAGATGAGAAATGTAGTTCAGTGATGAGAACAGAGTTGACCGGGTTCGCTGGTAATTGTGTGTGTTTATGAAAAGTGTTGTTGATCTGTGAAGAGCACAGAGGTCGAGGACACGAAAACATTTCTACAGCCTCCCATTCCACACGATTATTGCCATCATCAATGTTGTCAACATTATTATCAACATAATCATTTCAAACAGCTTATTAACAACTTCATATCTTCAGTGTGACAGCAAAGAAACGCGACTATCGGGTTGCTAATTTTTCCTATGAGACAAGAAGAAGGCGCTAAGGATGTTGAAGGCTCTTTTAAACCACAATCAATTTTCAGGAGATTGCCCATTTGAGACATTTGTATACTATATAAGTATTGTAATTCAAATATATTAAATCCAAGGATTTCTAAATGAAAAACAAAAAGCAATTGATGCAAAAAAACAACAACTCCAATAACCAAAAACTGTGCTCACAAGACAAAGACATCTTTATACTCCTTCATCTGTGATCTGGACAATAATTTACACATAAATAATGAGACTGGGAACTCTAATAGCATTGAATAGAAAAAAAAACAAATTTTGCATGAAAACAGCAAACCACACATATGCATTGTACAGAAAGAAGTTACATTTTATTCTTACCTTGGTGTGAAGTTTTGACAGCTGCTTTTCATCCAGGTGGGCCTGTGCGTACACTCGCCTCTTGTAGCGAAACTGGAAAACAAAAGGAACAACAAAGATTAGTTTAAAAGCATGACGGATATCATATCAACATGAAATAAACTGAAGCTAGCATACCAACACTGTTTATTTATGACAGAGTTAAATGTGTGAATTGCTCAACATCTGCGCATCAACATTACATTTGCAGTCAGGACAAGAACCTCCCAACCTGCTGAGAATCAATAAATCATTTTATTTAGTCAAACCATGCTGAAGAAAACAAGAGAAGGTAAAGCTGCAGGGGGGACGTTTATCTTGACTTTTGGGGTCTTTTGGTGCACCTGAATACTCCCATAAGAAAGAGACGTCACAGATGAGATCTCTTTCATATTTCCGTTATTCATGGAGGACATCAATGAGATACCCCACAGATCATTTATTATATCATGTTAAAATTGCCACTTTGTGGGTGTGAGCAAAAATGTGCTATTTTTGGGTGTGGCCTTTAAGTGCAAATGAGTTAATCTCTTCACTAAATGGCAGTGCCGTGGTTGGATAGTGCAGATTAAGGGGCGGTATTACCCCTTCCGACATCACAAGGGGAGCCAAATTTCAATGACCTATTTTTTCACATGCTTGCAGAGAATGGTCTACCAAAACTAAGTTACTGAGTTGATCTTTTTCACATTTTCTAGGTTGATAGAAGCACTGGGGACACAATTATAGCACTTAAACATGGAAAAAGTCAGATTTACATGATATGTGCCCTTTAAGTCTTCTGGGTCTCAAATATTTTTTTTCTGAGAAAAAAGTCAGAAATCTCACAAATGTCTCTATGAAAGTTTTACAAGAGATCTTAAAGTGCATCTATTATATTGCTAAAAACAACGTTATTTTGTGTATTTTAGGGCTGCCTAATAAAGTTTGCAGAATAAAAGTTTTTGTTTACATAATTAGTATTCCCACACCTTAGTTAACTTCAAATTCAAGGACCTTTCAAGGACTTTCCATGTGCAATACCCTCAAACTCAAGGACTAAATGTGAGGACACATTTCAAGTGAGAGCAAGGTTACATTGTGTTACCTTTTAAGATACATTGTTACAGTTCCCTTTTGAGGGAACTTGCGCTGCATCACTGCGGTGACACTTTGGGGATGCCTTGCAGGGGTAAGTGCGTCTGAATGTGTATATCAAATTCAACCAATGGTGAGGCTTAACGACAAAGACAGGGTGACGCGGAGACAGGAAGTATATTGCTATCTGAAATATTGCCCAAGACGGCATTACAGGGATGCAGGAAGTATGGCAAGAGAGACGCAGCGTCTCGTTCCCTTCTCAGGAAACAACAGTTACATATGTAGCCCAAGACGTTTTCATGTGCCAAACACAACTATGCAAAAAAACATTTTGGTATGAATCAACATTTACATACAGAAGATATAAGCATTTAAAGCGAACAGTTTAGCACGTGTGCTTAAAAAGTCTTGAATTTTTATGAAATTATCCTACACTACACATTTTAATAAAAATGCAAATCTCCTCCCTTCCTCGAAACGATCTCTCTTTACTTACAATCATATGGCATGGCAGGTGGGCGAGGTCCGGGAAAAGATCACAGCGATTAGCAAATAGCACCATGACCCAACTTCAAACAATCCAATCAATTCTGGATTCATAAATTCAAGTACAGCCCTACCTTTTTTCATTTCAGAAGCTGTTTTACTCCAATATACGTCAAAATAAGACAATCACTACTTCAGTTTCATGGCGACTTTAAAACTGCCAAAATATGTACTATTTCGGTACGAATGTGTTTAAGAGTTCATATTAGTACCTCACAGGTATATATTGGTCCTAAATGTAAAGTACAAAGGTGTACTTTTTTTAAAAGCTAGGGACCATCAATTGACCATTTTTTCTTACAGTGTAGGCAAAAAATTTAAAAATAGAGAACGCTTAGGTTATTCACGTAACCCCGGTTCCTTGAAATAACGGGAACGAGCATTGCGTCAGTTGCTGACGCTATGGGGGAAACTCCTGTTTACTCCGCGATTGAATCCTATTGGTTAACGTCTGTAAAAAAAAATACAGACCAATGACGTTTGTTGACGTCCCTATGTAAGCCCGGGGAAATATGTCAAGAGCTCATTATTATTCGACTGAAGCGCGCAGCCGAATAACACTCGCTGTGTAGACGTTTGTAGCACGGCCAGAGACGCAATGCTCGTTCCCGTTATTTTAGGAAACCGGGGTTACGTGAGTAACCTAAGTGTCCCTTTCAATACGGTTCACTTCGCATTGCGTCAGTTGCTGATGCTATGGGGGAACGTAATCCCATCCCGCCGTGCATACACAACGGACTGAGGTGCCCTTACCGGAGAGACACAGCATGTGGCCCTATACCCAGCGTGTACATAGCTCTAGCGAGCGTAAGTGAAAGCACCATATATGAGACAGTAATACGCATACAGTGAAGTTTCTAAACGCACCATGATGCATATATAACAGAGCTCGAGACGACGGGTTCCCTGAGCACGCCGCGAGCTGTGCATAATTTATTAATAGATAGCCATGATGGTGAGTTCGCAGCGCACCGTGAAGGCATACAGAAACGCAGTCGTGTGAACATTAAGCCGATAGGACCTGTGCTTGTAAGGCAGGGACATCCAGGCTATAAAATCTGACAAACGTAGACGGCGAGGACCAGCCGGCCGCATTACAAATGTCAAAGATAGAAATCCCCGTAGACCAAGCCCATGATGAAGCCATACCTCGCGTGGAGTGAGCTTTTAAACCAACTGGACAATGTTCATTCAGGGAGGCGTAAGCCAAAGCAATGGCTTCGACGATCCATTTAGATAGCCTCTGTTTAGTGAGCGGCATACCTAAAGAGTGGTGCGTGAAGCTTACGAACAGCTGATCTGACTTGCGGTATGAGGCAGAACGGTCCGTGTATATTCTTAACTCTCTGACGGGGCAGAGCATGTTCAGGGTTTGTTCGCTGTCCGCCGGCGGTAGGGCGAGAAGTGAAACCACCTGAACTCTGAATGGCGTGGTAAAGACTTTAGGAATGTATCCCACTCTCGGTCTATGGATCACTTTGCTATCGTTAGGACCGAATTCCAGACACGACGGGTCAATTGAAAACGCGTGTAGATCGCCCACTCGTTTAACTGATGCCAACGCCGGGAGGAGAGCGGTTTTAAATGAGAGAGCGCGCAGGTCAGCCTGCTCGAGGGGCTCGAAAGGGGGACCCCGCAGCACTTTCAGAACCGTGGACAAATCCCAAGACGGGACCATGTTAGGTCACGGTGGGTTTAGTCTGCGAGCGCCTCTGAGGAATTTAATGATGAGATCATGTTTTCCCACGGTGTGACCGGCGATAAGGGTGTGATTTGCCGTTTTTGCCGCCACATTTACTTAAAGCGTCGAGGGCGCGACTGCTGTCCAGCATTCCCTGTAGAAAGGAGAGAATATGCTTCACTTCACAGGTGTTTGGGTTTAAGTTTTTCTTTGTGCACCAGTCAGAAAAAATAGACCACTTTTGAGCGTAAAGGTGCCTGGTAGATGGGGCCCTAGCTTCTGATAGAGTATTTAACACTCGTCCTGAAAGGCGTGACGGGTGCTGTTCACAGACTAAACGTGTAGATTCGATAGCTCCGGCTGTGGATGCCATATCGTCCCTCTCACCTGAGAGAGGAGGTCTTTCCTCAGCGGTATTGGCCACGGTGCTGATGCTTTCAGCTGCCATAGGTCGGGGAGCCACGGTTGATTGTGCCAAAACAGGGCGATCAGAATTATCGCGCATTTCGTCTCTCTTATCCTCTGAAGGACCCGGTAACAGGGCCACCGGAGGAAAAGCGTATAGAAGATACGCCGGCCATGTTTGCGACAGGGCATCATGGTGTCTCGAGAAGAAGATCGGGCAATGCGCCTTCTCGTCTGATGCAAACAGATCAATCTCTGCCCGGCCGAAGACGGTCCATATTTTCTCGACCGTCTGTGGATGCAGCCTCCATTCTCCCGGCTGCGGACTGCTGAGCTAGAGAATGAGCCCATAATAAAAGATGTCAGATGGCAGGGCTTTGAAGGATGGTTCATCTTTGCCCTCCATCCGCCGGCCGATGACGGGCAGAGGTGGGCAGCGACAGATTCCTCGAGCGGCGCAGCTTAGTGTAGCCGTGTTCGTCGGCGCCGTCCACTACGGAGAGGACAGGGGAGATGGCGCTCTGAGTTGGGTGGAGTGGGGAGCGCGCCAGGACTTAGTGAGCTCCTGGTGAACCTCCGGGAAGAACGGCGCCTGCCGCTGGCGGGACGGTTGATGGCGCCTGAGCTGCACGAACCACTCATCCAGACGGCTGAGTTGAGGCTCTGACGGCGGCGACCACTGAATGTTGAGCTCCGCTGTAGCTTGTGTCAGGATGCGGATGAGCTTGGAGTCGTGAGGACGCGATGAGCCACAGTGCCGAAGCAACATTATCTCAACGTGCTTCTGCTCTTTTAGAATGAAATTTGCTCTTTTATACTCAACCGGAAAGCGGCAGGGGAACAAGCTGGTGTGTAGTAGTCCGCTGCAGTGCTCAGATCGACGGCAAGTAAGGGCGGCTTCTTCGGAGCAGCGAGAAGGTTCGCGCTGAAGGAGAAAAGTAATGAGCTTTTGAAATATTTCCCCGTGCTTATATAGGGACGTGTGCCACGGCCGGCGGACTCAAGCGTCATTGGTCTGTATTTTCTACAGAAGTTAACCAATAGGCTTTAATCGCGGAATAAACAGGAGTTTCCCCCATAGCGTCAGCAACTGACGCAATGCGAAGTGAACCGCATTGAAAGGGAACCAGATACGAACTATGAATGAACTATGAATCCCATGAAACTTTGCATAATCAAAAAACATGGCACAACATAAAACAGACACTCTGTATTTTATAGCAAAACATCATGAGAGAAGAAGGTCTCTGCTGGGAATTTTGCCTTGGTTCTTGTTTTCATGCTAGATTGGAAATAATCTCTCAGGATTATGAGTATTGTAGTTATCCTCAAGAAATTCGGCAGCAAAACTTGTTTTTTATGTTAAAAAGCATTGCAGTGGCATATAGCCTCAAACATTATTGCTTAACAAGCTCGGTGCTGATGTTAAGGCCTGTCTTGAAAGGCCATGTGTGTAAATAAAGTGTCAATAAATGAGTCCTTACCTCCAGGTATGGTACAGGAGAAATGGCAGGAAGTGGATATTCTTTAAGTGTGCGCTGCTCGTCCAAAAATTTCCCGGCTTTGCCGTTATATGCGGGCTGGAACAATCCGTAGTTCAGCACATCCTTTAGGCTCTGGTTTAGTGTGCAGAGGATGCGCTGTTTAGACAACCAGATGGGCGACTCAATGTTGAACTTCATGCATTTCTACAGAGGAAACACAAAGATTGATATAAAGGTCATACCTGGTATAATTGTGAACTTTAAAATGTGACACAATAAAACGATTTATACATATTCTTAGGCTGTTTAAAGAAGAAGAATTTAAATGTATTAAAACTATAGAGAAGTAAAGGGCGATTTATAGTCGTGCGTAGGTCCTACGGCGTAGCAGCGACGGCGTAGGTTCCGCGTCGGTTTTCATTTATACTTGTGCGTCGCCGTCCGCGTCGACGTGCAAACACACGCGAAACCGCTGGTTGGCAGTAATCACGCGTGTAACCACAGTAGCAGCAGAAGTCATCACAGAAGAAGAAGCTAAGCAAGTAAACCCACAAACGAAGAAGAAATAGCAACTGGTTGTGTATAATTGGAGAAGACCAGCAATGATGGAAGTAAATAAAAAGCGACTAATGTGTCAGATTGAGTTAAATCACTCCTCAACTTGGCTCATCTTTGTTTTCACCGTCTCAAACGGAAATACCTATGACGCAGTTTTTTTACCTTACGGGAGGGGTTCTGGTGGACCAATCACAGCGCTTACGGTCCGCGTAGAGCCGACGCGCTGTTAGAAATTTTGTGAGGTGCGCGTCAGGCTACGCAGAGCTACGCACAGGCTACGGATAGCCTACGCCGTAGCTACGCCGTAGGACCTACGCACGACTATAAATCGCCCTTAAGAATAATTAGTAAATGTTACCCTGGACCACAAAACTAGTCATAAGTAGCACTGGTATATTTGTAGCAATAGCCAACAATACATTAGGCGTTTCATTCAATACATTGCAATGTCAAGGATACTTCCTTGGCAAGACTGGTCTTTCCAAGTCACTTCCTTCAGAGGCTAGGCGAGGCTCCTCTTTAGCATTCGGAAACAGGCTAGCAAGTGCACGTAATTGCGTCATTTACATCAGTAAAAAGGTGGGCTTTTGGTGCTGCGCGCATAGGATTGTGGGTGATTTGAGAGTGCTAAAAGCGCGAAAGATACACATAAGGATCCTTTCCTGTATATCGGATATTTTTCGAACAAAGGACTCAGTTCTTGGTTTAAATTCCGAGGATACTCGACATTGGAACAGTCCTTTGACGGATGTCGATGACAAAGTGTCCTCGAAATTTTGGCTTCCGAGGATCCTTCCTTGACATTAAGAAGTAGGATGTGATCCTGGGTCAACACCGTTGGCGGTACTGGATCAACGTTTTCATTAACCAATCCGATTGCAGGATTAGGATTAGTGTGTATGTCAAAATTATACTTTTTTTTAAATGCCATAAATCATTAGGTAAAGGTCATGTTTCAAGAGATATTTGGAAATTTCCTACCATAAATATATCAAAAACGTATTTCTCATAAAGCCGCATTCACATTAGCAGCGACTAGCAGTAGTAGAGCGAGGCGATCTCACTGGTTTCAATGAAAACTTGGCGACTTCCGGCGACACGAGCAACAGTGACTGTTGGTGAACGTGATTTTACCAAGTAGGATGTGATCCTGGGTCAACACCATTTGGCGGTATTGGATCAACGTTTTCATTAACCAATCCGATTGCAGGATTAGGATTAGTGTGTATGTTAGATTTAGGTTTAGGATTGGGTTGGGGCTTTTTAAGAAATACTCCTCAAACTATTATTTCACACAAATTTGAGGGTTTAAAAATGGTTAGGGTTTAAGTTAAGGGTAGGTTGGGGTATCTTTTTTAAAACGTTGATCCAGGATCATCAAAAAATGTTGATCCAGGATCACATCTTACTTGGTGAAATCACGGCGACCATGTTGGCGACTGGATGGTGGTGTGTCCAGTCACGCAACAAAGTTGAGAAATGTTTAACTTTATGTAAATTATGAGCGACTTTTTGGGATTGACTACGAATGAGAACGAAGCAGTGGAGTTCACGTCATCCGTCGCTCGTCAGTTACTGGAGTGGACGGTACTCATTTGTTTATGACAACTAGATTTAGAAACGCCTTTTTTGAAAGAGATGAGCGACACACAGCGACAAAGTCATTTATAATGCGAGTGTACCTTAAGTAATATGTGTTGCTAAGGACTTTAATAGGATAACTTTAAAGGAAAACACCACAGTTTTTCAATATTTTACTATGTTCTTACCTCAACTAAGATGAATTAATACATACCTCTCTTTTTTCAATGGGACACTAAATCTTTGTACAGCTCGTTGTGAATGTGTTAGCATTTAGTCTAGCCCCATTCATTCATTAGGATCAAAACAAGGATGAATTTAGAATCCACCGAACACTTCCATGTTTTCTCTATTTAAAGACTTGAGTAAAGACATGAGTAGTTACACGAATAAGTATGGTGGCACAACAAATAAAACTTGGTGATTTTTTAGAAGAGCAGTTAGTTTGCAGCACTTCAACCTTGGCTGCAGTAATATTGACGGAAGATTGAGCGAGAGGGGGAGGAGTCAGGAGTGATGTTGTTACTGCACACTGAGGTACGCATTGATAAAAGATAGGTATGTATTCATTTGTATAAGTTGAGGTAGGAACATAATAAAATATTGAAAAATTTTGTTTTTTTCCTTTAAAGGACACGTTCTTTCTGATCCAATTTTTTAAACCCTAGTTAGTGTGTAATGTTGCTATAATAGCATAAATAATACCTGTAAAATTATAAAGCTCAAAGTTCACTGCCAGGCAATATATTTTCTTAAACAGAATTCGCCTTTCAAAGCCTACAGCGAACAGCCGGTTTGGACTACAGCCCCCTACTTCCTGCTTTAATGATGTCACTTGAACAGATTTTGACTTAGCTTGCTAACAGCAAACTAAGCTGCTATCGAATCACAACACACTAAACAAACTGAACTCAATACGTATTTCTGAAGGAGGGACTTCATAGAACAAGGAAGACATCAGCCCGTTTTGAGGACAGTGAAAACAGCGCTATACAGATAAGTAAATTGTGGGAAAAATACCAAGTTTTTTTACACGTGAAACATGAACACATGTTATATTGCGCACTGTAAACACAATCAAAGCTTCAAAAACACAGAAAAAACGGGACATTCAAAGACAATTTTCCCAATATTTTGATTATTTTGCACCCTCAGATTCCAGATATTTAATTAGATATATCTCGGCCAAATATTGTCCTATCCCATATATCAATTGAAAGCTTATTCAACTTTTAGATGATGAATAAATATCAATTTCATAAAATTGACCCTTATGACTGGTTTCGTGTTCCAGAGTCACAAATATTGTATAATGGACCCACTTTGTGAAAACCCAACCAAGGCCATTTTTTCTGACCTCTACTGTTTTCTACATTAACTCATCCAACATAATGTAAAGAACATATAGGCCTAGTGACAATATAACCTTGATATCTTTAACATTAACTGAGTAAAGTCATGTCAAAATTCAATGCAAAATCAATGATTGATATCAAACTTTGATCCTCCTAATCTCATCATTAGATTATAAAACTTTAATCTGGATTTCAAAGACAGAGTCACAACCATGATGTTAAAGGATTAGTCTACTCATTTTCAATATTAAAATATGTTATTACCTTAACTAAGAATTGTTGATACATCCCTCTATCATCTTTGTGCGTGCACGTAAGCGCTGGAGCGCGCTGCTAGCATTTAGCTTAGCCCCATTCATTTCTTTTAAATCCGCTTAGAAAAGCGCTACGTTTTATTTTGTACCACTTTATTTAACACTTATCTCTAAATGGTACCATTGAATGAATGGGGCTAAGCTAAAGCGCTCCAGCGCTTACATGCACGCACATGATAGAGGGATGTATCAACAATTCTTAGTTAAGGTAATAACATACTTTAATATTGAAAATGAGTAGACTATTCCTTTAAGGACTAAAAAGTAACTTTTTGCATAAAAGAAAACAAACGTCACTGATGGTATAAATGTCTTCTGCGTGTAGAATCATAAACACAGAGTTGAACTCCCTCTTAGTTTCTCATTTTCTCATTTGGTCTCGCCTCATTCTTTGTAAAGTGTTTATTTTCTGTTGCCACTTTGTGGAGCTTCTGGCCCAGAATCAGCAATGAAGTCTCAGAGTAAACCCAGCATCCAATCAAGCACCGTCTCAATGAAAGCCTTTCACCCGTGTCTTTGTCCTCCACACCATCACTAATAACATACAGTACAGACCCTGCCCTCTTCAAAACTCTGATTACTAAAGCCCGACAACCAGCAGAACAACAAGACCGACAGAACGAAAGAAAGACTTTTAGAGCTTTCTCTTCTTAGCAAATTCAACATCAAAAACAGCTTTGAACTCTGTCTGCTGCATTTATTTTACCAAAGAGCTCAGCATTAAGAAGCCAAAGACGAGGAGACGAGAGGACATCTTTTCTGTATACAGCAGGTACATAAGTCACCGAATACAACTTTATAAAGATTACTTTTTTACTTTTAATATTATGTTTGTGGTTTAGAGTGGCTGGGATATTTTTCAAAAGTTCACTTGTTGTTCTCTACTGAAGAAGGCTGGGATCTGGAAAAACATGCGGGCGAATAAATGATGACAGATTTTTCAATTCTTTCAACCCGTGATCTGTTTAGTGCTGCTGAGGATAACAACAACCCTCCGTCACGGTCTTTCCATTTGATTTTCAATCTTAAATTTCATCACTCGTTTTTCTGTTTATCTTGCCGCACACTGACAGGCGGCTGGAACCCATTCAACTCGGTTTAAACAAGCCTTATAACCAGCCGCTGCCAGACGACAACCTCTGTTCCAAGATACAAATGAAACTGACAAGCCAGCTCAATACAATAATGAAATAATCACGCTTCGCACTTATATTGTGCTTTGTCACAGGAATGTTTACACATTACAAATTAAATGCATATAATCGTCAATAAAATCAAGGTCAAGGCTCGATTTCAATTTCATTTTGCTTTATAACGTATAGCATAGTAAAAAACTTTTGGATCAAACAAACATGTTCTCGCATGCATGTTTATGTTCGTATCGTTTTTGTCCAACTCCATTGACTTGTATTAGATGTGCTGTGAGGTACAGTATTACTCCGCCGCCGTTAACCCGTTTGTATTCTTGCAATTAAAAAAAGGTGAATTATCGCCACCAACTGGGCTGGAGTGTCTATTATTCAAGCTCTCAACGGAAGAATATACGGGTGTGAGGCGTTTGGAAAAATAGGTCCACAAGTTTACAACGAATGCTAAAACACCTGTTGGAAAACATCTTTTGCAGCGATTTTTGTGTGAACATATCAGTGAACACCCCTGACCACTCGCTGAGTTTCACGTCTTTGTAAACGAAAGTTTAATGCATTTTAGGAAGGATTGTTCCAGTGAACCTATACACCCATTGTAGAGGTGGGAGGTGATACATTGGATCCTTAACATGCCGAGGCTATCCCAAACAATTAAAACCTTTATTAAATAAAAGTGTATTAGAAAACTTTTTCTTGTCACTGTTTTAGTATTATAAGTTATGTTTTGTGTTAATAATATTCTGTTTATGTTGCGTATATTTCTAAGGTTGATTATTTGATATACTGTTGAATAGTTTAATCTACATCAATGTGTCATATTTTCTAAAATAAATTAATATTTTTGATTACATATTTATTTTAATAAGTCAGAAATGTCTCCGCTGTTTTCTGCTGACAGGCGTGGTGGGCGCTAATGGGGGCGCGTTCAACAGGTGACGCAAATTATGGGTCCTCAGAAGGCTAGACCGTCTCATTTCAGTTCTCTTTGAGAACTTCTGAGGCTGCCACCCTGAAAGACAGACTGCTCACCTTTTAAGGTTGCATGCTTAGAAGGACACAGCTAATAAGCAGTCGATCCGCCACCCGCCCGAATTTAATTAAAATATTATTTTTCGTCATGTCATCCGCCCGAGTCCGCGGCTGTAACCGCCAACCGCGCATCTCTAGTGGGGGTATTACTATTGTGTTTTATGTTGTAAAATAAAATGTAAAAATATATTGGGCTTGTTTTAACCCAAGATCTTATTTAAGGTGTTTAACCAAAATCCCATAAAAAAATAAACATTGACTTTGAAACGATGGAACGGGACGTGCTAACATGCTAACTCACTTCCAGGTTTTGTCAACAAAAATACATCATCCCTGCAGCACTCTATAATTATACTTTTATAAATCTATAATTCAACCAAACTGCAATGACACTAATTCAAATATAAATAACATATGCCCATATTGGCAGTGCTGTTCCCACAATGCAGTATTGCTGATACGACTGTCTGAACTGATTGTATAATGCTGACAGTATTAGCCTCAGAAAATTCATAACAAGCCTCTCCTGGCATCAGCTTAGGAGAGAGAGATTTCTAACAATGCATTGATCGAGCTGCATGCACACAGCACTCTGACTCTGTTTGGCTTAAACACACCATCGCTCTCCTCATCTGGGCTTGGTAAGCAGGCTGGTTCACAGCAAAGTTTCAGAAAAACAGCAACGATGACAGAGATGCACGTTCTCACTCCCAACTCATCACAATAATAAAATATTGGCTTATGTGATTTGAAAGTCTTTTAGTTAATCAAGTTTAAAAAACGTCCCAACATTTCTGGAATTCGGGTTGTACTTTTTACTGGCCCGAACGTCTCTCACGCTTGCCCCGGGCCACCGGGCAGTCCTTTATGTTGAGCCCTGCAAACGCGTAAATATCAATATAAATGTAATAAAATCTCCCCCCCCCAAAAAAATTGGAAAATGTTGCCATCCATTTTAATGTGCCTAAAAGAACCTTCATATCATTTCTGATTATGGGGTAAAATGTTACCCAGACATGTTTTAGCGATCCTTTTTCCTATTTAAACTGGTGGATAAACGGGTAATCTGCTCTAGTCATTTTACGACTGTGAGCTTGACAGGTGCTGAAATGAGCGGGTAGGGTCTGTTCTTTCTTCTTTCATTCAAGAAACCACATGCAGTGTCTCCAGGGGTCTCTGTCTAATGAGAAAGACTTGAAAAAGTCAAAAGAACTCTCTGCTCTCGGCACTGCGGGCTTGTGTTGATTGGATACTTTGCTATGAAAAACTCTTACTCAGCGATGCTCAGAATAAGGACCTAGCAGGACGAGAAGCATTTGCGCGCGCACATACATACACACACAAATTTAACAGAGAGTAATTGAGCTCTTTGTGAGTTAGAGAGTTATTTCTTTACAAACCCTCAAAGCAACGGTTTAAGACATCATGCACCAATGAGGGATAATCACAACAGGAGTTGGCTAATGCGTGCGTTAGTGTGTGTACATGTGTGTGAACCAGCATTCGTAATAGTATTAATTATTGAGTGCCTGCCAACCGAATAAACCAAACTTTTTCCCATAGAAACATGCTTAAAGTTTAGAGGTAAAAACAGCAGATGCTCAAATATATTAATATATGAGTTCAGATGCTAAACCCTCTAATGCTGCGTTCGCACCAAACACGAATAGGGCATCTGGCGTGAATGATTTTAATGTTAAAGACACACTATGCAGTTATTTTACCTTAATATAACAGCTTCAAAGTTATTTTGGTGGTAAACAAAGTCATAGTAGGGCGAATCATCCTCCTGTTGAAACTCGGGGAGGACGCCGCTAGCAAAACCAGCAATGCAAGCTTGAGAGGAGCGACCCTGACAAATCTTTCAAGAATCACGACTCGCTTTACGGCAACGACGTCACACACGTTAGGCTTGTTCGACTTCGTGCGGCGCTGCAAGAACCGACCGCTGGATGACTTCAAAGTACCGCAATGATCTGAGACGGCACTTTGACGTCATCCGGCTGTCGGTTCTTGCAGCGCCGCACGAGGTCGAACACTGCATGCCCGAATTTGAGACGTGATGCTAAACGATTTAAAAGTTAAGAAAGCGCGTTCGAAAGAGAGTAGAAAAAGAAAAAGAGAATCTGAATCTAACTGCGTTAGGAACCGGACAAGAGTCCCACTCGGTCAGGTTTTTACTCGTTGGCGTGAGCTAAAAGACAGCACTGGATGCAAACAGAGATGCTGATCTGGCGATCTTGTTGATGGACTGGTAAGTAAATCTCTTATTTGTAAACTTGTTTGCGGTTTATGTTGTATGTTGTTGCGCTTGCTTGTAGTATGTCATGCGATTATCATGACAACAGTTGTCAATATCTCACATAATTATCTGGACATAAATAAGCCTAGAGGTTGTAAATAGTGTAAACATGCACAATTTGCAAACTATAATGATAAATACACTGTAACAAATTTCTGTAGTTTTCACAGCATTATTACTGTAAAATGAGCAAATGCTTACTGTAGAACTTGTATACAGCAAGTTGCTGTAGATCTGCAAATCATCATGGTCTTTTTTCAACGGCGGGTAAATTCTACAGTAAAAATATTTTTCCTGTAAATCACAATACAGCAATTTCTAGGGGATTTTTTTCTTCAGCCAAGGAAAGCTACGAGATTCCACACTTTCATCTGAATTTTTACTTCAGAAAGGTAAATTTGCTAATTTAATTCCAAAGTTTTCTCTTGTAAAGTCTGTTTGTTCAACTTTAAGAGTGCACTGAGAGAGAATGAGCAGCACACTTCACCGTCTTGTGTGTGCATTTTGTAATTTTATTACCACAAATATATAATTTTGCATGATTTCGATATATTTTCTAGTTTGGCAACATTTTATAACGTCATTAGTTTAGAGAAGGATAATAATTTAATAATAATAGTAATTGGCCGTGTCTCAATGCTTGTTTCAGAATATTAACAATTATAAAGTTGACTGTTATTCTTAGTTAATAGTAAATTGTTTAATATGCTTATGACTTGCGAATCTAATGCTCAGTTAACTTAAATAAACCAGGGTTGATGACGTATGCGAGTGCGACCTCCGCAGGCTGAAACCAGTCTCTCGAGCTGAAAGAAAACGCAGCTGAGGAGACATGAGGTAAGACTTATCCAGTCTTTAATTTAATTATAGCGTTAGCATTGTGAACCAAAATTAATTTAAAAGTGTGTATTTTTGTATTTATTGGCGCGATATTCGTTTAAATCTCACGTTTTTTTGTCTTGCTCGCTTACGTTGCTGCCTGAGGAAACGGAGCGGGCCGATTCGAAAGAAAGCATAACACACATTTTTCATAATTTCACGATTGTTTTACCGTTTCTTGGTCACAAAGTGTAGTTTTAGGACTAGTTCAGTCGAGAATGTATATGTATTATATTTAAATCTGCAGTCGATTGGTAAAGATAGCGCCTGTTTGAACGTTTGCTTAGTGAGATTCGGTACGAATGAGAACCAAAGCAAGAGCGGACATCAGTGTTCACTCGCCCCCCTGACCACCGCCCTCTCTGGGCTTCATTTCTGACAGATATTCCCTGGCTCTCATGTTGGCCTTGTTTGTTTATGATCGTCAAAATGAGATCAAATCAGCAGTATTTGGTGTCATAATGAAACTATTAATCGTTTTCTTATTCATATTTAGTGTCTTTTGTGTTTGTTATTGTTTTGGCGCGAGGTGAAAGTTAATAAAACTATAATTTTACAATGCTACTATGCTTTCCCATTTATTCTTAACGCGATACGAGCACTCGATTATTATTACACCTTGTTCTTGTCAGTACTATATAAAACGGTTATTTATCAGTGTCAGAGAGATGTTTTTGCATGCTGCTTTTAAATATATCAGTGGCAATATCTCATAACATGTTTTAATAGTCACGTCACGATAAAATAAATGATCAATGTCCACATTTAAAAGCTGCGGTGCTTACCTGCAGTTCCACGGTGTTTTCGCGTTCTTATAAGAGATATTGCTTCAGAAAAAAATAGTTTACATTCCTCTTTCCAAGTGTTAATCGTCCACACGATGTGACAAGACATAACTCCCATTAAAGGTGCAGTGTGTAATTTTTAGAAAGATCTCTTGACAGAAATGCAAAATAATATACAAAACTATATGATCAGGGGTGTATAAAGACCTTTCATAATGAACCGATTCGAGAACCAGAAAGAACTGTTGTATAAATTAATATATCAAACATGTTAAAGTGCACAGAAACCATGCAACAGGAAGAAGCTGTTTTTCTCTTGGTTGATGCAAGTTATTTTTGTACAGTATTGACACACTTTTACTCTTATGAATATTGTACTTGTGATTTCTAAAAGTTATTTTTTTGTTTGTTTATTTTGTGTTACAGGAAACTTCCACCTACAGTAAGCAGATGCTGAGGCCCAGATTTCCATGCTAAGCACTCCAAGGCTCATCATGCTCGGTATGATCCCAGCACTCAACATAATAGATGCCAATTTTAGGGGTTACTTCATCTATAAAGCGTATTTGTATCAAGTCACTGTGTGAACAAAGTTTTATGTCATCTTGCACGTATATTCCAAAATTCTCTAGTGGTTATTGATCTAATAGGAAAGAAAGAGGTAGTTATGTAGGGCTAGTGTTTTCAATTAATTTTGCTTATGTAAAATAGTAAACCATATCAGATTGAATACTGTGCAATGTCAACTTTTATTTAATATTTTTTAGGAGAGTCCAATCTGAGGGCAAAAAATGGATGCTTTCCATCGAGTGCTGAGTTCTCCTCCAATTGAGTGACGGTTGTGATTTCACTTCTGCTCTAGCCTTTTTGCGTCATACTATGTATGAGGCAGCCACTACATTGGGATTTATCCAGAGGTAAGCACTGTTTTTTTATATAGTTTTGACTAAGAATGGGAACAAATATTTGAGTACTCATTCTTTAACCAACTACCCGATTAGTAAAATACTTCTTAAAGTGTTTTTTTTTAAATGAACTGTTGTGCTATTGTTAAATATCAAACGTTTAATTTAACTCGCCATGCAAAAGGTAGAAAAGCAGCACAGCTAGTCTAATACAGTGGCAGCCGGTGACTTCTTTTTTCGAGGGCGTTTGTCACAACATGTATGTAGCCCATCATGTGTGTGGTTCGTCATTTCAAAATATGTGTTTGGCGCGTCGAGTGAAACAATACTTTTCCATTCACAAATGAACAAATATTTACCATAAATTTCACTGTTGTATCACTAACTGTAAACTGTAAACTCCACAAACCACCAACAGAGCATATAAAAAAATTAAAATTGTTTATTTAAAAGTAAATCACTGCGAAGTAAACTTTTATGTATATTAGGGCTGCACGATAATGAGAAAATATGCGATATGCGATAGTTCTGTTGGTGGGTGCGATGGCGATATGTCTTACTAAGAGAGATTATATTTTTATTTGCTTTTATTTTAGCATTTAGATATGTAATGAAAGAAAGAGGTAATGCATATTCTTAAGATGTAATTAAACTATGCTATACATGTGACAAAAAACTAGTAATGTGTGACCATAACGCAGTACTTTGATTTATTGAATATTTATATTAATTTCATAAATCCAACCACTCCAAACTCTCTTTCCTTTCTCTTTGACATGAACAAAGCTGAATGAACTTGTGAATATGACCCCCTTTAAAGGGATTTATTAATATTGTGAGAGGTGTAGAAAGACTAATTTTATACAATAAAATGTATAGTATATTAATGATAGACAATGCAGGTCTATGGATTGTAAATAGGTCTAAAGATTATAAAGTTGATTGGTTTGTGTAGAAGCAGTAAAAGTGCCTCTCTTTCTATTCCTCTGTTGCAGATTAAAAGAGCTTAATCCGTCATTATTTTAGATTCAAAAGTATACTCTATATAAAGAATGTACTGTAGATTCAGCTTACATAATGACTGTTTGACAGTTTGAGCTATAATGGCTCGTTCAGTACAATGGGCTTGGCATTAACATTGGTTATTTGCTACCATCTTTGTAGCAAACGTTTTAGATATAAAAAGACGGTTCTTTGATAATAATACTATAAACATGGAAGAAAGAAAGTGCACTTTATATAAACAAGAGTAAGTTTTCATCGCCATAGAAACCGGAGGCACGCTTGACACTGCACATGCGCTATAGTGCGTTAGCGCTGACTGACTCTTCACGGCCGTCTCTGATCGACTTGGGTTTAAACAGACCCGGTACCTGAAGTAATTAAAATGGGACCGACTCGGACCTGACTGACCTTTCAAAATATTGACTCGTGTCCTTCCGTGAAGACCTCTAATGGATACAACTATGATCAAGTTCAGGAATATGGAAGGATACAATGTGACAGTGAGCTTTGCGTCGCACCTAATTCATCGGGAAACAGAAAGCACGCGAACGCACAGCGAACTCATCAGAAAAGACACGACGTGCTCGCACGCATAATGTCATTATCAAGGACAGAAAAAGACAAAATTTGATGTTAAATATACGTGGGCAGTTGTTAATATACTTGAGAGATCCGCCCAAGTAAAGTAAGTGTGTGGGAACCACCTTCTGATCGGTGTAATTTGGACGATCTAAGCATGCAACACACAAATGATAGACACGTAAAATAAATGCAAGTTATCGCAGCTCCCTGCGATATGCATATCGCATACACAGTTATCGTGATGGCGATACATTTTCGATATACCGTGCAGCCCTAATGTATATGTCATCAACCCGTCTGTCTTGCTTTTACATTAATAGTCAATTTCTTTCATTACAGGGTAGAGTCCAGCCCAGGAAGTCAACTAGTTCATGTCCAGATTTAAAAGAATAATATTTCTGAAAAAAAGGTCTTGGAGAAAAACAATATTCAAGTTTGAAATCCTGTTGTAAATGTAAATCATTTAACTTTTATGCATTTGTAATTTACCAGAAACTTTTTAATAAATATTGATTGTTTTGTGTGTTCAGAAAAAAAGTGTTTTTGTATGTTCAGAAAAGTGTTGAAATTAAATGAAACATTCACAGAAAAATGTTAACATATTTAAAAAAATGTATATGTTCAGAAAAGTTTTGAGATGTTCACAGAAAAAATGTAACACAAAAAAATGTATGCTATGCTATTTTTAATTTATGAATTTTTGTAATTTAAAGTGATAAAATAAATGGCATTTTTGTGACAAACAGTGTCTTCATTTTACAGTACACAAAATAAATGCAGTAATCCCTATTACAGTAGTAGTTATGAAATACAGTACTGTGATTATTACTGTAAAAGAGTTCACAGTAATTTTAATTTTACTGCAGATACATTTACAGTAAGAATACTGTGAAATGAAATACAGCAACTTACTAGCTAATTGCTGCCAGCAAGTTACTGTATTTTTCACAGGATTCTTTTTACAGTGTAGCAATAATCATGTATAGTGACATTATAACGACCAATGTTATGAAATAATGCAACGTACACAATTAAAGGGATACTTCACCGATTTAGCATTCAGCTTTGTATCTGTAGAAACCCGGCAGTATTACTGAATGACCATGTTTCCCTCCCTCGATGATGTAATATGACGATTTTTGCATCATTGGAGGACTTTTTTGCAGAACCAAAATGCAGATATCTCTCCTCTCAGGGGGAAATGATGGAGGGAAACATGGTCATTCAGTAATACTGCCGGGTTTCTACAGATACAAAGCTGAATGCTAAATCGGTGAAGTATCCCTTTAACTTTGTCATGGCATTTTGTAATGTATACAATAAAAGAACACAAATGAAAATATAGCTGCAAGCAGCGATGCCGGGGTCAAGCCGAAAAGGGCACAGAATAAGTTTAAGAAGTTTTCAGTAGATTAAGGCAAATATAGCCATTTTTCAAATCTTGAGTGCTGTGTAGAAACAATGGGTTTTGCCTCAGGTCATGTTTGTGATGACACCCACCAAATTTAATATACATATGATTAAGCAATGTTGAGATATAGCCTCAAATGACTTGACCACTAGGGGGCCTGCACTAAAACAATAGATGGTGCCTCAGGTCACGATTGTGAAGACACCCACCAAATTTGGTGTACACCAAATTTAATATACATATGATTAAGCAATGTTGAGATATAGCCTCAAATGACTTGACCACTAGGGGGCACTGCACTAAAACAATAGATGGTGCCTCAGGTCACGATTGTGAAGACACCCACCAAATTTGGTGTACATACGATTAAGCAATGTGGAGATATAGCCTCAAATGACTTGACCACTAGGGGGCACTGCATCGAAACAATAGATGGTTCCTCAGGTCATGATTGTAATGACATCCACCAAATTTGATATACATACGATTAAGCAATGTTGAGATATAGCCTCAAATGACTTGACCACGAGGGGGCACTGCCCCGAAACAACAGATGGTGCCTCAGGTCATGATTGTGATGACCAGTGGCGGTCCTGGCTAGATTTACGCCCTGGGCGAACCATCCCTTGACCACCCCCAGAAAAAAAAAGAATTACCCCCAAACCCCGCCACCAACATGTATTATTTTGTTATATATAATCTTAAATACAAAAAGGTAGCAAGAACAGAGAAAAACATGTAATACAGTATAAACACACACACACACACACACACACACACTTGCTGCTGTGGAAGTATCTGACCCCTCATTTTGGCCAGAGGGTGCTCTAGCTCTAAAATATTTCAGAAGTGCCCCTGAATTAACAATTAAGATACAATTATGTAAGTTACTTATTTCACACATGCATCAGTTACTCAATTAAAATGACCTTAACACACATTTTATTAGTATTTGTTAACATCCTATAAACTAAGCATACACTGCAAATTATTTAAAAAGCTATATCACTGTAGCTTACAAAATGCCATGTCAATGTATATTAGAAGTTATTTAAGTTGACATATATAGCGTAAAGCAATAAAAAATTACACAGTCAGGAGGTCTGTGTGAATTTGCACTTTTTGTGTTGCACACACAAAACTAGACTGTGTTGCCTATAGAGTGAATTTAGTTGCATGGCATGATGCCTCAATTCTAATAGTTGCTAGTTCAGCAAAACTAAAACCAAATACAATCGTATTCTGTGGCTAATAGCAACATATTAGCAAGAGTGCGAGGCTAATATAAATAGCCTATTTCCTACTGTCACGTCACTCACGTTGTCACTCATAGAAATCGGCATACCTTTATCTTTTGCCCGTTTCTCCTCATCTTCTTTTCCTGAATCGGGCAACTGAGATGGCTACTTTGGTCTTTTAATTTGATCCATGATGATGAAGATGAAGACTCGACATCATTAACTTTGCATTACATTTTGCCAACAACGTCCGTTTTACCCGTCAATCAACCGGAG